>NC_058085.1:346801545-347101545 GCF_014858855.1 Bufo gargarizans | reverse complement strand
GACCATGAGAGAAAGCAGCGACCAGAGCCTCATTATTCCAGCCCACCTCTGCTGCCAGGGTACGAAACTCAATGGCGTATTCAGCTACGGATCGTGAACCCTGTCTGATGGACATAAGGAGCTTCGCAGCAGAGGCAGCACGAGCCGGCACATCGAATACCCTCCGAAGAGAAGCAACAAAACCGGAAAACTCGGCAACCACCGGATTGTTGTTCTCCCATAAAGGGCTGGCCCAGGCCAAGGCCTTGTCCGAGAGCAGCGAGATCAAGAAGCCCACCTTTGATCTCTCAGTAGGAAAGGCATGTGGCAGCAACTCGAAATAAATGCCCACCTGGTTAAGGAAACCTCGGCACTGAGTTGGCTCTCCCCCAAAGCGCTGTGGAAGGGGGGCAGAACCGGTCATACCCCGAGACACCGCAGGCGCAGCAACAGGTGTCGGGGTAGACTCTGGCGCAACAACCGGAGCGGCAGTAGGAGCGGGCCCAGGAGCGACAACCGACCCATCGGCAACGGAAGCGAAATGAGCCGTGCGTTCAAGCAGGGTTTGCAACGCCACAGCGAACCGACCCAACAGGTGATCCTGCTGATCAAGTCTGGCAACCAGCGTAGGTAGCGAGGATGGCCCTGTACCGTCAAAATTCATGGCTTGGTCCTAATGTCATGGAACCATGAACCAGACGTACAACAAGAGATAAGTGGGAATAAGAAGGCTTTATTGAAAATCAAGCTGTAAGCAAAAGTCCAAACGGATGGCTAAACCGAAGCAGGGTCTTGCGTAGACAGAGGTCAGGAACCAGAAGGGTGGTCAGACGAAGCCTGGATCAGGAACCAGCAGGGTAGTCAGACGAAGCCAGGATCAGGAACCAACGGGGTAGTCAGACGAAGCCAGGATCAGGAACCAACGGGGTAGTCAGACGAGGCCAGGATCAGGAACCAGAAGCAGCAGCAGTCTTAGAAGCATGTGAACACAGGAGGACCAAGCAAGGAACTGAAGCCACAAACCTCCTGTATATATGAGCTAGGCATCCAGCTCCTCCCAGTGGGAAGGAGAAGCCGCAGGGTGGGAGGCTACAAGAAACCCAGAAACCAAGATGGCCGCCAGCACATGTCAAACGAAGGAGAACAGTAAGAAGGTAAGACCATGACACTACCACGAAGCACGAGGAAATTCGGCTTTGCAGCGAATCAAATTTATCCTGAAATTCGGAGTAAAGTCCACTTTGTGGACTTCGATTCGCTCAATACTAACTATAACAAACCAAAATTAAGTTCAGCCATAAGCTTGAGATCAACCACTAAAAGTCACTCAAAGCAATTTTACCCCAAGTTAACAAAGAAGTCTACGATAGAAGAAAAATATATATGGCGTTAACTAGATCTAAAACTGTATTTTTTTTGCAATGTTATGTTAACTTCTGTCTGACACCCAGAGGGCTAACTCCTGCTGCAATTTGGTTGCCAGGTAAGGACAGGCTCAAGCCACCTTGGTTTAGCCTCCTCCATTAGTTAATAGTTACAGTAGTTGTTGGGGTTTCAAGTTGAAGTCTGAGCTGGAAGCAACTTTGTAGTAACCTGCGTCCTATAAAGCCAAGTATTTGAGGCCAGGGGGGAACTGCACCTCAGCTATCCATCCACAGACAGGGTGCAGAAAGCAGTTTTATTGAAAGTCTAGCAGTGATATTGGTAGGTGAAGGACGTCTGTCTGAGAAGGGAACTCATGTATATTGGCTTTTGAACTTCACAACATTTTGACTAGGGAAATGGACCTCAAGTACCTAGTCATTTTGAAAAGAGACAGATACAAGTCTGTTAAAGAACTATACCCTGCAGAGGGAATTATAGAACCACATTCGAGGAGAATATGGACCTTGAGAGGGTAAAGTACACAACCAGGCTGGACTAGATAGAGGCATATCTATGCCAAGAAAGAATGTACCTGGATGTTGCGAGTGAAGTTCACCTTCTGTTTTCTGCCAATTTGGGGTTTCAAGTTGAAGTCTGAGCTGGAAGCAGATTTGTAGGAACCTGAGTCCTACAAAGCCAAGTATTTGAGGCCTAGGGGAAACTTTGCTTCATCCATCCATCCACAAAGAGAGTGCAGAAAGCAGTTTTATTTAAGGTCTAGCAGCAATATTGGTAGGTGAAGGACATCTGTGAAGGTAACGCACGTATACTGGCTTTTGGACTTAAGAGCATTTAGACTAGGGCTATAGACAAGTTTGTTAAAGGACTATACCCTGCAGAGGGAATTATAGAACCACATGTGAGGAGAATATGGACCTTGAGAGGATTTAGTTTGCCACCAGGCTGTACTAGATAGAGACATATCTATGACAAGAAAGTATGTACCTGGATGTGGCGAGTTCACCTTCTGTGTTCTGCCAGAAGAACTGTGGATTCTACTAATAGTACAGGTATACATAAACTGCCAAAGCGTTCTGTAAAGAGCTGTCTACTGGTTTCTACAAGTCGGCCTCATTATTAAGAAATGTGGTGTGTGTTTCTTGTCTACCTACCTTGTACTCTACAATGCTTTACTGTCAACACCAGGAGATCCCTGAGCCAAGATGTGCTCTAAAGGGAAGAAAGGGTGTGCCCGTCCATACACTATGTGCACAACCCAGGGAGCGCTAGAGCAGTTTCGCCAGTGTGAAAACTACCTTACCTCTCCCCAGCTGGCCATTGCAGGAGGGCGATATGTCCATAATCTTCAGGTGAATCCTGATTTTATACATCTAACCCCTAGTCAAATGAGAGACCTTATTCCCAATAAAATACCTGCCCACCGGGGTTGGGAAAAATCTTCTTTCAGTCAGTGACAGATTGGCAGGATTATTCAAATCCCATTGCCACCCCAGGCAATTCTGCCCTGTGATAGCAAAACAACTTTAACCAATCCAGAAGTAGTTACCACCTGCCCAACGATGGTAACCAAAGTGTCTGACTGTAATGTCCTGTGGATTCCTCCTTATAGTCTAGGATGCTTCCAATCTAGTGTATTTTATGACTTCATATAGTCAACTTCGTTTGTCAAGATACTTTTCAAAACTGTTTATTGAGGGGTAAAACACATAAGTTTGGTGTCCAGTATGAAAACCAGTTACTTGACGTACACGTGTTTTTCACTAATGTTATTTCTCTTCTTCTAGGACTTCTGGACTCTTAAAGCTGATATATAGAACTAGGCGGTGTGTGGATATATCAACTATATGAACAATTCCTGCATACTTCCTACTGATCAATCATTGTCAGTGTAAGTGGATAATAAACATTTAGATGATGTTTATGGTGTCCTGTGATTCCCCTGACAACTGGTGCTGAGGAAAAAGGGATTCAGCTTGCTCTCATGGAAGAGCTATATCTTTGATGCAGCACTCTCAGGAACTCTGAAGGTTACACATGGTGCACGCCTTTGGGAACCTCACTGCCACAAATCCCACATATATAAGATCCAAGCAGAAAAAGTTGTTTCGGTGCTGACTTTCTGCATCAGTACCACATGGTAACAGCTAATTGGCAAGAGTGCAAGGCGTCGGACCCCCACTATCTGATACTGATGGCCTATCCTGAGGATATCAAAATCCTGAACAACCCCTTTAAGGGTTCCTTCACATGTATGAGGCAGTCAGCCTCAGTTCTCTCTGTTTTTTATAATAATAACATAAGCTGACGGGTCTGGCTTCTCTGTCTCCCAGCGATCAGTTGCTATTGGCAGGGGAAGCTGTATCTGACCATACATTGAATTACTGGCCCTCACTGTAACACACAGATTGCTGATTTCACCACAGCAGGAGTCTCTGATTCTTAGCGGGAACATAATCCAAAGCAAAAATAAGTCTGAATGCAGCCAACACTACAAGTTTCCAGTGCCTTGAGTAATCATGAAAAATATTGCATGTAGCATGTAAATATCATCAGCTTAGAAGATGGCTCTCAATTAGGTCTATTTCCATTACTAGATCCACGATGTCTGGATTTACAGTTTAAAGGCAAAGATGATGAACATTATGCTCTTGTCATCGAGTCTACTGGGCACTGATACTGTTTTCCACTGAAGAGCTGGATTTGTGGTCAAATTCTCGAGTTAGTCATTACCCAGCAAAACACAAGATTGTGGTAACAAACGTTTATCAGTTTTTATAGCTTCTGGTCCTGAAATCCTAAACGGATTATCACATGAAAAGTATGAATATGCCATGAATATGGAGTTTTAAATGAAGTTTTATTGCAATATACAGTACATGCAATAAAGTTTCTTCTTTAATGTACATTGTATACTCTTTGATATCTCCCCCTGCTGTTTATCCTTCTGGTCCACCAATTGTTGGGGCCATGTGTGAGGGACTATTTTCTATGCAGCAGAGAAAGGCCGAGTTCACACGAACGTGTGTGACCCATGCTCGTGCTGCGGCCCGCAAACAGCGGGCCGCAATGCACGATCGCCGGCCGTAGGTCAGCCGCATCGGATCGCGGAACCATTCACTTTAATGGGTCCGCGATCCGCCCGTTCCGCTAAAAGATAGGACATGTTCTAACTTTTTGCGGAACGGAGGTACGGGACGTAACCCCACGGAAGCACTCCGTAGTGCTTCCGAGGGGTCCCGTCCCGTGCGGCCGTTCCGCTATTCCGGATTTGCGGACCCATTGAAGTGAATGGGTCCGCATCCGTGAATCGGAATGCACACGGAACTGTGGCCGTGTATTGCGACCCGCGATTTGCGGGCCGCAATACGGCCACAGATCACACACGTTCGTGTGAACTAAGCCAAAGACAGAAGGGTATAATAAGAGCTGGCTGCAATGCACTCCTGGGAGATGCAGGTGCTTGATGGGCACATGGGACAAGCTGCTACCCACCCACAGAAAGGGATAATGACAAGTCCTCCAGATACATAAGTAAAAAAAAAAAAGAGTAAAAAATGTGAAATTTACACTGGAGAAGAGCATTTTTGCACTCATATACTGTAGTTAAAATAATGGTGCGCATTACACTACAAAATTTTTGTTATGGGATAACCCCCTTAAGTAATGAACTTTCTATTCATAACTTGCAAGAGATTGTAGGTAGTGTTCAGCGAAGCGAGCTTCGGATCATAGATCCGAAGTAACTTCGGTCAAGACTTCATTTGAATGCTGTACGGAGATCCATACCACATTCAAATGTATGGGCTGCAGCTAGGGGAAATTTGTTATCTCCAAAGTTTCGCAAGACTTTTAACTTGAAAACAATTTTAAAACTGGGATCCAATGTCAGCTTCAGTACCTACTGGTACCTGGGTACCAAAGCCGACTTTGGATCTCAATTTTATTTTATTTTTTCAAGTTTAATAATCAATGTCCGAAGTTATTCAACGAAATCTCGCGTGACTTTGGAGATAAAGAATTTCACCTCGGCGGAGCCCATCCATTTGAAAGCTGTACGGAGAAGGATTTCCGTACAGCATTCAAACAAAGTTTTGAGTAAAACGCCTTTGGATCTATGATCCGAAGCTCACTTTGCTCAATACTAATTATAGGCTAACTATCCTGACATCTTGACACCTTGGCTTGACCTTGCTACTAGTCCACATTGCTACTAGTCTCTTTTCTGCACTACCAACTTAGCGTGACCCATGACCCACCTCTATCTACAATACCATACCATGTCCGGTGGTCTCCACTCCCATTACTTGCAACATGCCAGTGAGGCACTGTTTCTCCAAAATGCCTGCCACCGCTGGGCAAAACCTACCCATGTCTATCTCTCTCAAGGGTTGGTGACAGATTGGTATATTGCCTGCAATCAAGAATTACTACCTAACATGACTAGAGAGGAGAAGATCGAAGTTGAGGAAGTGGAATTCAATCCAAATTTCAGGAAAAATTTGATTTGCACAGAATCTGAATTTCCTGATGCTTCGTGGTAATGAATCACATTTTTTCCTAAAATGGCTGCTGCACGTGTTAGGACATGGAGCAAAGAACTCTGGGAACGAGGGATCACCTACAATGCCATGCATGCAGCCAATCAGCAGCCAGACAGCCCTGTGATGTCACAGTCCTATAAATAGCCTCAGCCATCTTGGATTCAGCCACTTTCCAGTGTACAGTGCAGTGAGAGACGTTAGCAGGCAGTAGGGATAGTGTTAGGAAAGACTTGAAAACGTTTATTTTGCTGAATAGAAGTTCAGGAAAAGATCATTAGAAGTGTAGGGAAAGGATAGGGAGTAATTATTACACAGTATTGAACAGGGTTCAGTAGGGGAGGTTACAGCCTCTGTAATAGGAACAATACTATTACACCTTGCTGCACTGACTGGGGATCCAAATTACCATTATGCTGCTGCTTTCAGGTTTGCAATAGATGATACCTCTGTAATTCCAGCAAACCGTTCTTGTTATTGGGGTGTAAGTGCTGTTTGATACAGCGATTAACAGGATGTATTACTAGGAAACATTTCTACGTCTTATTAGCCGTTCAGCGGTGCAATTATATGTTCTAAAGCCTTTTTTGGGGTGTATTAGTGCAAAAAAAATGGCTTATAAGCCGTTGTGTGATGAAGTGAGAAAATTACAGCCTTTTTGGGGTGTATTAGTGGGGAAAAAAGTATTATTTGCCGTTCAGCGGTGCAGTTATATGTTCTAAAGCCTTTTTTGTGGTGTATTAGTGGAAAAAATAAGGGCTTACTTGCTGTTCAGCGGTGCAGTTATATATTCTAAAGCCTTTTTTAGTGTGTATAAGTGGAAAACAAAAAGTATTATTTGCCGTTCAGCGGTGCAGTTATATATTCTAAAGCCTTTTTTGGGGTGTATTAGTGAGAAAGACCGTTTAGGAAGACATCAGTGATGTGCAAACAGTACTCGTTGATGATGTAGTTGATCGCAATTGGGAGCCGGGTGACGAAGGGGCTTCATCATCAGGAAAAGAGGGTGGCAGCTTGCGCGTGAGGCCTCAGCGGAGCAGGCAAGTCGGTAGCGTGACCGGGAGTCAGCAGGGTGGCAGCAGCAAAAGAGGTTGGGAGCCAAACGTGCCCGGGGTAGATGACCGGCTTCACAAGCTGTCATTTCTATTCCAATAAGGCAGTACCAGCCCTGCACAAATATGTAGAACAGAAGGTGGGCCAGTCCTTGAGCCTGTCAGTGTTTGCCAAAGTGCATGGCAGCGCCGACGTGTGGAGCTGTAACTACGGTCAAGGCCAATATATGTCCTTTACGGCCCACTGGGTAAATGAGGCTCCTGCCCAGCCAAACCACCAACTTGGCCAGGTGACGCCGCTTCCGCCTCCATGTTCTCATGCCGTGGTCCTGCGACAATGTCCTCCTCTAACTCCTCATCCACCACCGTGTCCTCAGCCTCCACTGCAGGGACAATTCACAGTGCCCCAAGAGCATACCACATGTGCAGGGCACAGCGGTGTCATGCTGTTCTACACCTCGTTTGCCTAGGCGAATGGAGTCACACAGGGGAGGAACTGCTCCATGTCCTTCATCAAGAAATCGAATCCTGGCTTTCTCCGCGACAACTCAAAATCTGAACCATGGTGACTGACAACGGGAAGAACATGGTGTCGGGGCTGCGTCAAGGAGGGCTGAGCCATGCGCCTGCATGGCGCATGTGTTCAATCTGGTTGTCAAGCGGTTCCTGAAGTCTTCCACCCACCTGCAAGACATCCTAAAAAAATGCCCAGGAAACTTTGCATGCACTTAAACCACTCGTACACCACCAAACACACTCTCCTTGAGCTGCAGCGGCAAAATGGCGTCCCCCAACATAGGCTGATATGAGACGTTTCCACCCATTGGAATTCCACCCTCCATATGCTGGACCGACTATACGAACAGAGAAAGGCCATAAACAATTTCTTGATGATCCAAGCGGACAGAACTCCCCTGTGAAACTTCGATGTCAGACAGTGACAGCACAGGCCCTTTGAGGATACCACGTTATTGGTCAGTCGCCAGGACTACGGCATGAACAATGTCATTCCACTGCTTCATATCCTTGAACAGATGCTGGTAAATCTGGCTGGTCAGGGGACTGGAGACGTGGCACCCACATCTCATGGCCACATGAGCCCTGAGGGGGCTGAACTGGAGAAGGAGGACATTGGAGCACAAGCAATGTGTAGTGAAATGGGTGGTTTTTCTACACAGGTGACAGGAGAGGAGGAGCAGGAGCAGCCAGAGGAGCAAGAGGGAGATGAGGAAGACAAGGCAGATGACTCAGGCACACCATGGGAGTATGCAGTGGAGATGGAGGCAGGGAGTTCTTCCAAGTCACTTGCGCAAATGGCCTGCTGCATGCTCACTTGCTTGGGTAGTGACAGCCGAACTGTCACCATTCGGCAGAGGGATGACTTCTGGCTCTCCACCTTATGAACCCTCACTACCGGTCCAAAATGGGGGCCTTTTTTTTTACACCCGCTGAGAGGGAGGACAAACTGAACTACTATAGATACATCCTATGTAGCCAGTTGGCCGCTGCCTATCTGCGCCATTGTCCATCCTCTCGCAGGTCAGACCAGGGGGCCCTCTGCACTTTAGTTCTACTGCCATGGCTGCTGTGGTGTGGTGGGGGGGGGGGGGGGGGGTAGGAGCAGTACCAGCACCATCAGCAGCAGTTTGAGTCTAGAGTTGATTATGAGCAGCTTTCTTAACCCGTCTAGTGAAGAAATTACTCACCAGCAGCAGGAGCAGAATCTTGGACACATCTGATGCCAAGTGCTCCTTCATACACCCACCATCGTCAGCGGGTACTGTTATTGCCACCCACCTCCCTACTCTGTCACCGAGTCACTCTGTGGTCTCCTGATGCTGCTGCCACCTCATCACTCAGGTCTCCTCATGCTGCTGCTGCCACCTCCACACTCTGTTATTCGGCCACTCTGTGGCCTCCTCATGCTGCTGCTGCCACCTTCACACTATGTCACCTTGCCAGTCTGTGGCCCCTTCATGCTGCTGCTAAATTGAACACTATGTCACTGGGCCACTCTGTGGCCTCCTCATGCTGCTGTTGCCACCTCCACACTATGTCACCTTGCCACTCTGTGGTCTCCTCATGCTGCTGCCACCTTCATACTATGTCACCTTGCCAGTCTATGGCCTCCTCATGCTGCTGCTAACTGAACACTATGTAACTGGGCCACTCTGTGGCTTTCTCATGCTGCTGCCACTTCCCCACTATGTCACTGGGCCACTCTGTGGTCTCCTCATGCTGCTGCCACCTTCACACTATGTCACCTTGCCAGTCTATGGCCTCCTCATGCTGATGCTACCTCAACATTATGTCATTGGGCCACTCAGTGGACTTCTCAAGCCATTCTCCCACCCTCCCCACTCCATGACTGGGCCACTATTTAGCCTTTTTGGCCTGGTTGACATCATCATTTATTTGACCCTTTTTCTGATCTGTCAGAAGGAAGGAAAAATGATACACACAACAGATCCTGTCTGTGTAGCAGCTGTAAGGCCTGTATGGTCCCATCAGTATCAACACAGAAGACATGCAAATATTCCATTAACATGTTATCTTTGTTTTGGATCCACTCCTGTTTTTTTTGGCTTTAGCAATACTGATGGATTACTGACCAATTGCTGACCTAGTGAAGGCGGATGCTTAACAGACAGGATCCGTTTTTTGTTTTGACGGATCAAAGGAAGGGCAAAATAATCTGTGATGTCAACACAAATTTACTGCTGACACCCTCTCCACTCTAAAAAAACAAAAAACAAACCAGCACCTCCATAGTATGTAAATTTGAGAACACAGTTGCACGCTACCTTGGCTGAAACACAATGTGATTAGTAGAACTACAAGTAACAGCATACTGCTAGTCAATTGCACAAAGATATAAGCAAATACTGAATGAAAAATAAGCTGCTTGGTGGCTATACTTACTGCAAGAGCAGTTGGGAGCTCTTTGTGCATATAATTGATCAAAAATATGTTTACATACTATGGAGGTGCTGGTTCGTTAGTTTTTTCTTTCCTATTGATAATACCACTGGGGGGTGGCGCCCCCAGTTGGTGATTTTGAACCGTGCACCACCGCCCATTTACCATGTGCTTTTAATTAGAAAGATTATATAGCTGTATTCTACTTTGCCCATATTGCAGGCTGATAGCCTAGAAGAGGCGTGTATATTATATAGCTGGGTCCTACTTTGCCCAGATTGTAGGCTGTAAGGCCTCTTTCACACGGGCATCAGTTTTTTTGCCCGGATAAGAGGCGGGTGCGTTGCGGGAAAATGCACGATTTTTCCGCGCGAGTGCAAAACATTGTAATGCGTTTTGCACTCGCGTGAGAAAAATCGCGCATTGATGTTCTGAAGATTGATGTTGGGATTGATGTTATGTAGATTGTATTATTTTCCCTTATAACATGGTTATAAGGGAAAATAATAGCATTCTGAATACAGAATGCCTAGTACAATAGTGCTGGAGGGGTTAAAAAAAAAAAAAAAAGTTAACTCACCTTATCCTCTTGATCGCGTAGTTCCCGGTCTCTTCTTTACTAGCTGTGGGCTAAATGACCTGTGGTGACGTCAGATCACATGCTC
The DNA here is from genome assembly GCF_014858855.1 of Bufo gargarizans. NCBI lineage: Eukaryota > Metazoa > Chordata > Amphibia > Anura > Bufonidae > Bufo > Bufo gargarizans. Next base: position 347,091,006 of record NC_058085.1, on the reverse strand, counting down.
CAATCACATGGTCCATCACCGTGGTGATGGAGCATGTGATCTGACGTCATCAAAGGTCCTTTACCTGTATTTAATGCTCGCCACAGGTCCTGCTCAACAAAGGATACAGAAGGAGATGCCGGCTTCGCGATCAAGTAGACTAAGGTGAGTTAAATTATTTTTTATTTTTTTTAACCCCTCCAGCGCTGTTTTACTATGCATTCTGTATTCAGAATGCTATTATTTTCCCTTATAACCATGTTATAAGGGAAAATAATAATGATCGTTTCCTAGCAACCGTGCGTGAAAATCACACTGCATCAGCACTTGCTTGCGGATGCTATGCGATTTTAACGCACCCCATTCACTTCTATGGGGCCTGCGTCGTGTGAAAATCGCACAATATAGAGCATGCTGCGATTTTCACTCAACGCACAAGTGATGCGTGAAAATCACCGCTCATGTGCACAGCCCCATAGAAATTATTGGGTCAGGATTCCGTGCGGGTGCAATACGTTCACCGCACGCATCGCACCCACACGGAAAACTCGCCCGTGTGAAAGGGGCCTTAGAGTAGGCCCCGTCTGATGGAAGCCACCTTATCGTTCGGTAGATGGGCCGACATATTTTTGATCAATTATATGCTCAAAGAGCTTCCAACTGCTCTTGCAGTAAGTATAGCCACCAAGCAGCTTATTTTTCATTCAGTATTTGCCTATATCTTTGTGCAATTGACTAGCAGTGTGCTGTTACTTGTAGTTCTACTAACCCTCTCCACTCTGTCAGGGGGGCTCTACTTGTATAAGCGTTTAATAGAACAGGTTCTGTAGAAATCTATGTGGAATCAGCTTACGACGGTCTAAAAGGAGTGCGCTCTTTCATGCTATAGTAGAATCTTGCGCCTCTGCACGGTTCTTTATACCTGGCGCTAACATCGACGTATACTGTATTAGTGAAAAACGGAACAGAAACGGAAACACAATGGAAACAAAAAAACGGAACAACGGATCTGTGAAAAACGGAGCGCAAAACACTGAAAAAGCCATATGGTCGTGTGCAGGAGGCCTAAGGCTGAGGTTACACACGAGTTATTTGCTCAGTTTTGGCCCCATAACTGCCCAAATAAGAGAAGTGTGCAGTGATTCTAATAGCGACGCCTGTCATCTGCATGTCATACTGACTCACAGTATTGTTTCACTACCACAGCAGACTCCCTATGCGTGTTACTGTTAGGCACTGTGTTCTACACCACCATACAGGCTCTCTGCAGCCAGGAAATAGCTATTTTATTTACGCGTTTCACCGCAAATAAATTCGAATCTCTTCGGAAAATTTAAGAAATTTGCTCATCTCTAAGGCTACTTTCACACTAGCGTTCGGGCGGATCCGTTCTGAACGGATCCGCTCATAATAATGCAGACGGAGGCTCCGTTCAGAACGGATCCGTCTGCATTAAAATGGCAAAAAAAAAGCTAAGTGTGAAAATAGCCTGGGACGGATCCGTCCAGACTTTCAATGTAAAGTCAATGGGGGACGGATCCGCTTGAAGATTGAGCCACATTGTGGCATCTTCAAACGGATCCGTCCCCATTGACTTACATTGTAAGTCTGGACGGATCCGTACGGATCCGCACGCCTCCGCACGGCCAGGCGGACACCCGAACGCTGCAAGCAGCGTTCAGCTGTCCGCCTGTCCGTGCGGAGGCGAGCGGAGCGGAGGGTGAACGCCGCCAGACTGATGCAGTCTGAGCGGATCCGCTCCATTCAGACTGCATCAGGGCTGGACGGCTGCGTTCGGGTCCGCTCGTGAGCTCCTTCAAACGGAGCTCACGAGCGGACCAGCGAACGCTAGTGTGAAAGGAGCCTAAACATGATCAGCGTCTGTGCCACTTTCACACAGTCAGTGTTTGATTAGGAGTGGAGCCTACACAGAGATAAGGTATAATGGAAAGATTTGACGAAACACTGACCAAACATTGATTGTGCGAAAGCAGCCTAAGACATAAAAAATATGAGGATAAAATTTGCAATTTGGAATAAAATGTAAAAAGCTGGTCAACCCTTTTGTAGTGAGATTCTTCCTATGCCCCGTGTCCTGCACAAGCAGGGGTATATAATTAAAACATCACTTGTTCCGCCTTGTGACGTTTTTCCAATTGCATGGTTAACTATAATCACTGGGAGGGTGACATGAATTATTCCCCCATCCAGAAGGCATTAATATGGTGAGAAATCTGTTTTCTAAAGATTACCTGTCATATTCTAACAGGTGTGTGCAGGTGACATGTGCCTCTCTGCTGCCCTCCCACCATGAAATATCCAGAGGCAACGGGCTTCTCCCTGTGATGAATTCCCTTAAATTATCATTTCCGCCAAATTCTCCATATATAATGAAACAAAAATCTTAAGCTTGACATCTAATAAAAGAAGTTAAACTTATCTCAAGAATCTCCCGGATACAATGAATTCTCAGCATCATGACTTATGTGTACATATGCCACTTCCAACTGTTTTACATTGGCTTTCCATGGGCAGCTGGGGGTTTACATAATGTTTTAATGGGAACCCCTGACATAACCACCATCATGTTATACTGAATGGAAATAGCGTTTGAAACCTGTCCCAGTAAAGTCAATTACTAAAGAAGAGTCCAGCGCATGCGCAATAAAGCAAGGTGTACCAGCCTTGGCTTCATATGCCCCTTGCACATGCACTGGACTGCATTGGTCTCTTGAGGACGTATGTAGAAAACATTAATGGGAATCTGTCACCCCGATTTTTTTTATTTTATCTGCAGTCATTCATGAGTAGTACTGTAGTTATGGAGTGCAGATCACTATTTTTTATTTTCCTACTGCCCCCCATTCCCCAAATGTCAGAGCTCAAAGCTCCAGTGAAATACACTGTCAGGACTGCTGTGCTGTTCTAACATAATGGAGAGGACCTGTGTGCGCATGCACGGCAGTCCTGACAATGTATTTCACCACATCTCTGAGCACTGACCGTGGGGGAACCTGGGGCAATAGTTAAAGAAAAAATTGTGATCTGGAGTCCATATCTGTAGTACTACTCATGTATTACAGTAGAGGGTCCAAAAACGGTACAGTAATGGTCCAAAATCGGGGTGACAGATTCTGTTTAACTTGACACTTAACATACATCTGTACAATGCTCACTGTATTATAATGTATTTTTATACCTAAAGCAACAGTAGAGACTTTAGGCTTTTTCCCAGCAGACCATTAGACCTTGTCTACATACAGTTTTTTGCATGAGGATTTTGGCATGGATTCCAGTATCAATGGGAGTCCCTGCTGCTGTTCATGAGGCCATAGTTTATTTCCACACGGTTTTCCAATTCTGTCTTGGTGTTGTTTCCACGCGGACGCCGCTGGCAACCATGGTGGGCATCCACTTGTGGGTTAGGACCATAAACTGCGGCTAAAGACATGGGTAGATCCACCTCATTCAAAATGCTAAATTCAGCAGAGACCTGAGGTAGCTGACACTGGGGCTCAACGACCTGAAATGCCAACAGCTTGGAAACCAAATGGAGTGGGCCTGAGAGACGCTTATGGCTCCGGAGCTAATGATTAGGAACTGCAGCTATGAATTGTGGTTCCAGTACCCCTTGCCTAAATGTAAAGACTGGACTGGGGCTGATTTACATAGTTTGTGGGCCAGAGTTTCATATAATTCATAGAAAATGGTATACATCCATCTCTGGCAATCGTTTAAAGGGGGTTATCTAGAATTTTTGTTTTTAAATTTCCCAACCAAGTAATCTACGTACACGGAAATGCTCCTGGCCACTCCATAACGGCTCAGTGGCTCCCAGGCTATCTTCACAAGCAGCATGTCTCTGCTAGGTCATGTGCCGCTTGGGGACACATTACCACTGAGGCAAGTCATTGACTGCAGAGATGCATGTGACCCCACCTGTGACAGATAGGGACCAAAAGACCAGTGAAGAGAGGCAGAGAGCCCCCTTTAAAGGGACACTGACAGGCCCAATAAGCATATTTAGGTATATATGACAGTACAGGTCTTATCAAGTGTATTAAAATCATCTAAGTATCCCCCCTGTCCACCTTATAAATACCGAAAACTAAAGTTTTATAACCTGCTTGTCTCGTCTCCAATCTGCCCAAGGGGCGGCGTTTCATCTCAAAATGCGCCCAGCCAGCCGCTCCCAACTGCCGTTCTGAAGCTCATCAATATTCACTTCGCTGGGCGGCGGCTACAACTCTCCCCAACTCAAGATCCTGCGCATGGCCAATTCAATCCTCTTGGCGCGTCCTCCGTCTAATCTTCAGCGCATGCGCCCAGCCGGGGTCACATCGCGCCTGCGTACAGACAGTCTGCGTCTTAGAGGCCGCTGCAGCCTCTGCTTTATGCACATGCGCAGGGCACTTGAGTCGGGGAGAGTTGTAGCCGCCGCCCAGCGAAGTGAATATTGATGAGCTGGTCGGGGCTTCAGAACGGCATGTGGAGGCGGCTGGCTGGGCGCATTTTTAGATGAAACGCCGCCCCTTGGGCAGATTGGAGACGACAAGCAAATTATAAAACTTTAGTTTTCGATATTTATAAGGTGGACAAGGGGGATACTTAGATGATTTTAATACACTTGATAAGACCTGTACTGTCATATATATACCTAAATATGCTTATTGGGCCTGTCAGTGTCCCTTTAAGTCCCCTTTCCACTTTTAGCAAGAGAAAAATTTAAAAAGCAAAGTCCCTAAAATACTGGACTTTGCAAACTGATTTATGCAATTTCCCAATATTATGATTAACGTGTTTCCCAACTGTTACTTTAAGAAAATAAAGGAACATCAGATTCCTGATGAAACCCAGGACAATACTAATGATTCAAGCAGTGAACGATCTGAAACCCTAACGTGTTGTTATGCATGAACATTGTATCCTGAGATACAGATTTGAGATAAAACACAACCCCCGGGGAAGGTTTATGTATCTGTTTCATGGTTGTTCATTTCATTAAGGGTCTGCTTTGACAATGTATGAAGTGTGGACCGCACTGAAAACAACGATTCAACATGTTCTGGTCACTGCATTTGTTTGCTGTGTGTGTTAAATTTTGGAGTACCGCACTCCTGTTTGGTTTACTGGTGCCTGCAAGGACTTATTCAGTCATACTATAATAGTAAGGAGATTGCAGCACACAGTTTTTCGTGTTGCTAATAAATTTTAATTTCACATTTTTTTTCTCGTCACATAATTAGAGTTCCGGTGCAATATTCACAATTATGAGCATGGAAGAAAACGACCAGACGTTTCGGCCTTTCACGGCCTTCCTCAGTGGTCTTAAATCTATAAAGATAATGCATATTTGTATGAGCTATATGATATAAACGCATTGGTCTCTATATTACATGAGAAAACAATTATTTAGAATTTTTTTTTACATGTATGTGCATATATACACACATGTATGTATATGCATGCACATACACACACCTACGCATTTGAACATGGGGGAATAAATACATATTTACAGGGAATTTAGTTTAAAAACAATAGACAGTCTAGGTGAGGATCTATTAGTTACCTTGAATGCATCCAGAACTAGGCTTTACCATACAGACAAGCAAAGAAAAAATAAGCTTCCTGGACACAATAGTCAAACTTGATTTAGCAGGCAACATAACACTGGATCTATACAACAAACCAACCGACCGTAACAGTTTGCTCCACTATAACAGCTGCCACCCCAGGGCCACAAAAAACTCTCTGCCCAAATCCCAATTCACAAGGGTTAACCGTATTGTTACCAACACTGATGTGAGGGAAACCAGATTAAAGGAAATGGCAGAGAAATTCCAGACAAGAGGTTATCCACAAACACTTCTTGACTCCACATTAAATAATATTACAGAGACAATCCAACCACGCAGAAAGGGACCTAATAGGCTAGCCTGCGTCACAACATATCACCCATTGATACCTAAAATTCATCAAGCACTGAGAAAACACTGGCCATTACTCACAAAAGCATACCCCAACATCTCTGAATTTAGTGAACCTCCAATTACGTGTTACAAGAGACCCCATAATGTTAGAGACAAACTGGTCAAGGCTGACATAGGTAGCCTCACCAAGCTACCAAAACAAACTTTCCTAAAGAGTCAACGACAAGGGACATTTCCATGTTTACATTGCGCACAATGTTCGAGTGTTACTAGAGGCGAACACGTTACGCATCCCAGAACTGGACGACCGTACCAGATAAAAGGATTTTTTACATGCGATTCCAGTTTTGTAGTCTATGTTCTGAAATGCCCATGCGGATTGGCGTACGTGGGCGAGACAACGCAACATGTTCGCGATCGGGTGAGCAAACATAAATCCACCATCAGACTTGGACACACTCTACTACCTGTTCCATACCATTTTAATGAGAAAAATCATCGGGTATCCCAATTACGGTTCCAGGTATTAGAACAAATCGACTCTCCAAGGCGCGGCGGTAACCGGATCCTACATCTAAAACAAAGAGAAGCGTTTTGGATCCATACACTCGGGACTCTCTCACCACATGGTCTCAATCGGGAATGTGATTTTTCTATTAATGTCTAATGTAACGGTTAAGAGTATATATATAAAAAATGTTTTATATGTGTGATTAACAAACTTTCATTTCTCCTTCCAGACCCGTTGATATCATGACCTGCGAGGGTGAGATAACAAACAACCCCCCCCCCCCTCCCCACCCTGTTCCCCACCCCATTCCATCCTTCCCCCTTTCCCTTCCCCTTTTTCCCCCTCCGCCCCTTAACTCTCTCCTGTCCCCCTCTTCCCTGTTATCCACCCCACCCACTACCCATTACATTAGGGACATTATAGATTCATCAGATACCAATAAGTCTGTATCATGAAAGTATGCTCTGATATTATATTATATATGGTAATATCTCCTGTTAATGGGTTCACCTGGGATTTACATGAATACACTACAATAAACACTAGACCCACATTGTCTGGACACTCAAGGGTGTAGCTCCAGCTCAGAATGAACTACTGTGTCAAATGACACAACATTCCTGCCCCTTGATTGTCCAATGAATGCATGATATAGTGAATGACACGCATGTGGAACGCAGGACAGCTTCGTCCTGCTTACGCATGCGCACAAGTACACGGCGCACGTTTGATCTGCGTGCTTGACACGCAAGTGGAACGCACGCACGCCCCAACAAGGTCATGTGACCGGATCTCCCAGTAGGTAGTCGCGCTCCCCGCCGCTTCAAAAGGCGCTTAGCTGGCGCGTGCACAGTGCATCCGGCGCCAACCCCTGTCACACAGCATTCAAGGTAACTAATAGATCCTCACCAGATATTGGTCCTCTGTTCGATGTGTTGTCTGTTCATGTATTCCTATGGTGATATTACATGCTGAACTAAGTATTTTTCTTCTATGGTCTCGGTTGCATGCACGTGGCAGACTACCCAGCTATGGACGCTTAACACTGAGTTTATATACTGTTTCCATATGATGTCCTGACCTACCTAATGGATTATCCATGAGTAGTGCCTGTATATCAGTGCAGGAGTGTTCTAGGCTGGGAGGCTGCCGCATGTGTGCAACTGCAATACCAGGACGTACCATATGTATAAACTTGTTTACCAACAACAGCATACTAAACTGTATTTGCCTAAATCACTATCGCTGATAAAATCATGTTTACTTCTTGATGACAATGAACTGTCTATTGTTTTTAAACTAAATTCCCTGTAAATATGTATTTATTCCCCCATGTTCAAATGCGTAGGTGTGTGTATGTGCATGCATATACATACATGTGTGTATATATGCACATACATGTAAAAAAAAATTCTAAATAATTGTTTTCTCATGTAATATAGAGACCAATGCGTTTATATCATATAGCTCATACAAATATGCATTATCTTTATAGATTTAAGACCACTGAGGAAGGCCGTGAAAGGCCGAAACGTCTGGTCGTTTTCTTCCATGCTCATAATTGTGAATATTGCACCGGAACTCTAATTATGCATTTGTTTGCTGACATTGTCTGGAGTAGCAGAAAAGTTGCCTGAACACTTATGGGTATCATTCATTTTAGCGATCCGCTGTTTAAAAAGTTACTGGCGTTCACAGTAGCACCGCCCTTTTCGCGGCTTAGACCAGGCCAGTGACGTCTTCTTCATCGGTCACATGGCCTAGGCACAGATCAAACCCATTGAAGTAAATGGGCCTGAGCTGCGATATACAATGTACTGCGCTGTGCTTGGTGAACTGAGATGAGGCTGCAGAGAGTACTAGCCAAAACACTCGGCCATGTCCCTCTCATTTTGGGTCTACAACTCTATGCAGACCACAAACAAACCCAGTAAAATCTTTCCCGGCAGTCATACTTTCTTCTTTCTCTAGCTTTATGGTAACATGCATTCAGTATATTATCTACCCCGCTGAGGCCAGATGTAATAAAGTACGACTGCAGGATGAGACTATCCAGGGTTCGCTTGTGGCCGGGTCTGTTACTGTGGAGACACAGAGGTTTGCATAGCAGCTGTATGAACAAAATATTAGACATTTTTAGTCAAGATCCATTGCACATTGACTTCATTTTCCATTTAAAATGCAATGGGGCATTACAACAACTCAACTCCCTAATATTGCCATTTATTTGGGGATCCACTAGACCTAAACTTTCCATGTCTACTTCATGCCATCCTAAAGCGAGGAGGGAGTGTCTTTGCCTGATTTTTATTTGTATTATTTGGCGGGCCAGTTACACTATTTGAAGACATGGCTCTCTCCATGTGAACAGCTTCCTAATTCTGAGGCCCATCTAGCTATGTATCTGAATTTGAGGTCCTTGTGGCCGGTATTGGAGAAACCTCAAAATAGGCAAAAAAGCCCCAACAGAATATGTGTGCACAATAGCATCACCAATCAATTATACCTATCACGAAAAGCCTTCGTATAAATACTTAAATAACTACCTACAAGGAAATACCAGACCGCTTACAAATCAATATAAATTTTATTATATAATCCAATACATAATTAAAAACATTAGTGCAGGGAAAGGCGACTTCAACTAGAGGAATTCAAAAAGTGTCCACATACTTCTATAAAGAAACAATAAAATAAAGTGCAAGTGCAAAGAATCGTGTATCAAACACATGCGAAGGACCAAGAACAGTTACACATGCTGTGTCTCCCCAACCCTTTATTAAGGGTTATGCACCTGAAGAGAATTAATGGGAACCAGAAAACAATGTTCACGCCTGTAGGCTTACAGGGGGCATTTCATCACAGACATCCAGAGAAACCAGCTCTTAAGATGTCCAGAGGCCATCTTGAATAGAGGGGACTACTGTCAGGACTTGAATGCGGGGACTCCTGTGTCCCAGGCTGCAGTTCTTCCAACTTAGCTATTCAGCCTTCTGGACAGCTCCTGTGCTGAACTGAAGCCTACAGTTCCCTGTGCCTCTAGTTTCAGTTTCCCGCCTCCCTGTTTGCTCCACCTTGTTCCTTGATTGGACTTCCTATTTAAATCCAGCCTTGCACTTCCTGCCTTGTGAGATTATTGTGCTCCTCAGCCTGTAATCAAGCTAGTCTCTCCACGCTCCTCTGCCAAATACTGACGCTTAACTGTGCATCGACCACTGGCTTCCTCCTGACTACGGTACTTGCTACTGCTCAAATACTGACGCTTATCTGTGCATCGACCACTGGCTTCCTTCTGAATACAGTACTTGCTACTCCTCAAATACTGACGCTTATCTGTGCATCGACCACTGGCTTCCTCCTGACTACAGTACTTGCTACTCCTCAAATACTGACACTTATCTGTGCATCGACCACTGGCTTTCTCCTGACTACGGTACTTGCTACTCCTCAAATACTGACGCTTATCTGTGCATCGACCACTGGCTTCCTCCTGACTACAGTACTTGCTACTCCTCAAATACTGACACTTATCTGTGCATCGACCACTGGCTTTCTCCTGACTACGGTACTTGCTACTCCTCAAATACTGACGCTTATCTGTGCATCGACCACTGGCTTTCTCCTGACTACGATATCAGCCCTGCAAGTAGTGCCAATAAAAGACTCCGAACCAGACTGGACTGTTACATCTAGGGATCGTGGTGTTCTTCTGCACAGACTTTGTATTCTACCCAAATGATGTTCGATGCTATTGCATCTGTATTTTGACATGTATATCTACTCGTGGCCCTCAATGTACTGTTCACGTTTTGTTTGCACTATCCGAGACTTAAAAAGTATAAGCACAGTGCACACCTCTTGTCTTCAGGGATTTTGTCCTGACAGTTTTTATGTAATGTAATGTTTGTTGCATTTGTTCAATAAAGCAAATTTAAAAGAAAATGCAATGGGGCAATCAAAAATAACTTGTATGCGAAGGTAGACATATCCTTTAAATGTTTCAATATGTCTAATGGTAAAAAAGGTCTGCTCGGAAATGACTGGTTATGATATGGTAATCCCAGTAAACCTTCAGAAGAAACATATGGAATCTGGCATTGACCTTTGACCTAACAACTGCACTTCACTTTTTTCCCCTACTTTTTGTCCTGCTAGCATTTATTATATTTGTGGTTCAGCAGGTTGAACAACCTGTAATGACTGTATGGACTAGTAGAAAATCACTGTCAGGAATATGGATTAATATTTACTGTCAGCCATGTCCTCACACCCACCATTTGCTGAAAGATGGCAGAGGAAATCAACCTCCACAGGGGGCCCTGCTTCAAAGCCGCAGCCAGATAGCAGAAAACTCCTAGCAGGCCACATTTGGTTACATTTCACACCTCAAGTCAGACAGCACGGATCCTGCAGGAAAACCTCCAGCAGGAGGTATCAGCCCTTGCCAGGATCAATTATACCTCCCAGACATGTTGGCACCTACCTTTCATAAGGAATTATGAATCGCAAGGCCATTGCAGGCGCAAACCGGATACATATTTGTGTCCCGATGGCCACAATGAACGGCATGTTCATGGTCTTTGTTTGAGGATGGGATGCCAGGGAAGGGAGATATCCATATCTCCCCACAGAAACCAACTAACGGTACCATGTTTGGACTCTAGTTGTAGCCGGAACCCAGGCGGTTCAATTGGGCCTGGAAACATCTTCCTGCGACATTCTGGTCTGGGGCTATGAGCCCTAAGGGGTTTTATGGGTCATTTGCTGCCAGTACCAGAGTAGGAGGGGTGGACCCTACCCATAGGCGGGGAGGGAAGCGGCCGGCTACAGGTCATAAGCCCATGCAATCCAGCGGGCGGCGTCTTTCTCTGAAAGGGGGTCACATCGTGCAAATGTGTTTGGAGAGACCTGGAAACCGCTGACATCACTGCCCCCCCCCCCCCACGTGACTGCAGCTAAGGACTATTCCCCCATCATAGAACTTTCAACTACTCGGTAACTGACTTATTGTTCTGCTTAACCCCGTTGTACCTATATCACCTGTATCTGTAACCTCAGACCACTGTATATATTCTCTGCGTATATTGTGTTATATCTAGTGTGGCGATTAAATATATAATTTAATCTTGTGCTATCTTGTATCTCGATCACGAATCCCCGCGTCCGTGTTTCGGCCTAGTTATAGGCTACCGCAGGTTGGTTTCTCACCCTATATAATCCCGTTAGTGGACCGGGCTTATATCAAATGAGAAGCTGGTGGCAGCTACTCGGGCTGAGACATCGCTGTTTTCACTGCAGCACTGAAGAGGCTCTCTCAGCTTGTTGCCTCTCTGTGCCGCGTGGACAGGAGGTGTATGTGTATACTGTACCAACCTGACCTTACCTGCTCCTCTGGAGGGCGTAACGTCACGCTTTGGTAACCCGTGACCATACCGCGGCTCATAAGCTCGACGTAGGTGACGTCAAGTGGGCGCGAGGCGTGGTATTCGTCACAATCACATACTGGATAATTTCACATAAACAGTACAAAAAAAAAGTACAAAAACATCACCCCTACAAGATCAACCAATAATGAAGACGGAAGCAGCATGAGGGAGGACGTGAAGCAGGACAGTAGAAGATTAATGCTAGAGATGAGTGAATCGATTCGAAACGAATTCAATTCAGAATTTTTTTTGAAATTTATTTGCATCCAAATACAAATTTTTGGGTGATTTTATTCCTGGGGAATTGTGGGTTTTGGGGAGAGAGAGATAAAAGTTTCAAAATGCGAACGACAAGAGGAGACCACAGGGTGTCAGACACTAATCAGTTAACCATTTCAGCCCAACCGAGCCCAAATTAATTACTCCTTAAAATACAAAACACTAATTTTGCAATAGGCCAAGTAAATCGGAGTGTGTAAGTTACCGACCCAAGTAATGCAGATCTTGTGGCATCTGTCACCACACTAAGCACATGTAGTATCTTACATTTAAAGAGACTCATTGATGAGCTTGGTCACAGATTGGATGGTAGGCGTCCCGGGCAGCTTGCCTAGAACTTAACATGAGATAGCTACAAAGATTAGTATCTGGGAAATATTTATAACACTTGACAGGCAATGAAAGTTTTGCAGGTGCCTTTCACTTTCTGGGGGGTTTTCAACAGTTCCTTTCAATTAAAGTTGCAGTAAACGGCTAACGTATAATTTACGGCTAAAGAATTTGTCTTTCTATAAATCGTGTCCGATGCCAGCCATCCCCTAAACTCCAGTAATAAGCCCTTGCTTTCTACTAATTACAGTCTTCAGGTGCCTCAGGCCTTCTACCTTTAGCTTCCTCCAGGTGTGAATGTACATGATAACCAATTTGCAAATAATCACAGAATTTTTTGTACCATCTGGTGCAAATGTTTTACACAATTGTTCTGCTTATTATACTTTAGACAGCTGCCCTATACTATAGACCTTCTTTGTATAGCTGTGATATGTATCTTAAAGAGGACTTGTCACCTCTCCTGACATGTCTACTTGCATCCCCCATGTAATAGCAATTCTGGAACCTCTATTCTTACTACTTTATGTTGTGCCATTCCTTTATTATTCCCGCTAGAAGTATATGAATGAATTTCCAGCAGATTGCAATAAGGGTCCAGCTGGGTGTTACCAGTTGGGGGGGGGGGGGGTCCCTGCACAGTCTGAAACTGGCAGCATTGATTGGGTAGTGTCAGACTGTGCAGGGGCACACCCCAACTGGTAACACCTTGTTGAACCTTTATTGTAGACTGTTAGCAATTAATTCATAAACTTCTAGTAGGGAGTGCTGGCTTGGCTATTTACGTAGGGCCCATAGAAGTGAATGGAAGCTGTGGCCGTGCATGCACAGTGCGCTCCTATTCACTTCTATGGAGAGAGTGCCAGCCACCAATTTGCCCGATCCGTTCTCGATATAGTTACCCCTATCAGACAATGGGGGTATATCCTAGCGATATGCTCCATTTGTCTCAGATGAGATTGCCCCTTTAAGCAGGATATAAACATAAGATAAATGATGGCTAAACCCACTAATTTTGGGGGATGTGGATAACCATCTTCCAACTAAAATGTCAGTAGAAATAAGGATCGGCCAGTAAAAGGGGAAGTTCATCACTTTTGGCTTTGGCTTAAAATGGTAACTGCACCAATCTGGTCAATTTATTAGAAATAGGAGCAGACATTACATTCCCCCACAGAATTTCCTAGCACCACCTGTTCCAAAGACATAGCAGTAGCAGAAGCAGGCTCGGTCTGGCCCACAGGGGTACAGGGGAATCCCCCGGTGGGCCCCTGAGCAAGGTGGGTCCCTAGTCTCCCACCCCCTGCACAAGTGGCACATAACACAGTAGATTTACTGCACTACATACATACAGTATATTCAATGTACAGCACCTCAACCAGCCTATGTTCATATAAAAAACTTGTTAGATTATTTATTATATTTGAATGTATTTGTACGGTGGGCCCCCAAAATAAATTTTACTGGTGGGCCCTAGCCATCCCAGTCCGACACTGAGCAGAAGGATTTGGTCAAATATAAAATATATAATATTAATGGGGTTTTTCAGGACTTGTGATATTGGTGGCTTATCCTCAGGATAGTTCATCAATGTCAGATCATGGGGGTGCGACAATCGGCACCTCTGGCAATCAGCTGTTTTGGGCAGCGACTGCACCAGAAACTATACAGCTGACAAGAGTATATGTCCGTTGTGTAGTTTCCAGTGTTTGAATGGGAGCTGAGCTGCAGTATACCGGCCACTGCACAGTGGACAGAACCTTGTGCTTCTGGCTCTATCCACTTTATAGTGTCTGGCGCTGTGTGGAGGTATCAGACCCACACACCGTCCTATACTGAGGATAGGCCATGAATATCTAGGTAAGGGTAAATTCACATCACGATTTCATTTTCCATTCTTATGATACATCAGAAGAACAGGAAAAAAAAAAATGGATCCTTTATTTTGAACATCCATTATACAAATTTTGCATCCTTTTTAGCCATTTCCATCTGAGATGCATTATTATAGACGGGGAAAAAAGTCCTCCAAGAAGGATGGATCAGAGGCATGGAAAACAAAATGGTGATGTGAATATACTGCAAAACGCTTTTAAATTTTAATATTTTTGCTGATTTATTTCCCGGTCTGTGCACTAAGGGAGTTATTTATTAATCTGGAATCTGCCTAAATTGAGGTTCAACAGTTATTTGCGCCGCAATCTGCAACTTCTCCCCGCCTTTTGCCAGGTCTAAAATTGTGGGCGTGGAAGGCGATGGGCTGGTAGGCCAGTCTCATTTACCATTTTCTACACCTGGTTTAGGTGTAGAAAAAGGTCTACATGTAAGACAGCTTGGAAGCTGTCTTACATTTAGAACTGGCAGAGGATCCGCCAAAGATATGAAAAGGCCGGCACCTCTACATGACTCCGGCGGATTCAGCACCAGTTTAGCGGTTTATTAAGACTGGCATCTAAAACGTCGGTCTTAATAAATTTGCCCCTAAATGTTGGGTCGGTATTCCAATATAACCACCAGAAAGAAGGAACATTTAAGCTCTTGACGGTGCCAAGATTTTATATTTTTTTATGTAGGTGATCACTGTACAGAGAAAGAAGGAAAGAGTTAAAAAAAAGGACTAGTAGACAAGTAAAGTATCAGCACCTGGGACTCATTAGAAGAGGCACAGCAGCCGGCAGCCCTTTAAGGCCTTAGCAGCCATGCTGAGGGAGGAAGGAATATAGGGGAAGTGTAAAGGACCCCCCTCTGCCCTCTCAATACTACGAAAATCTGAAGTGATTATTAAGCAGGATTCATGGGAAGGCAAAAAAAAAATATCAGCTGAGAACAATACATGGTTAATCACTAACATGAGGCCTGCCCCAGTCCTAACGGGTAACCCAGGATATATATTAAGGGGACCTGTCAGAAGTTTTGACCGTCCTAAATAGGTTCATATGGACTATTCATGAATATATCTATGTGGACCATCAATAATATGTGTGCTTTTCAAAAATAAGTTTTAATAATTCCTGTGCCACATGCAAATTACTTTTGAGGTGTCCACTGCATACCTGCTCAGCAGGGAAGTATCCTGAGATGCAACTCTTCCAATTTAAAATCTCTGCAGGGCATTTATGGATGACTAGAAGGGAAGGTTCACTGCCAAGCTTGAAATACACTTCCATCCTGAGGAAAAGACCAGCAGGTATGCTTTATTAACGCTGGTACACAAGGGTATGCTCAGAAATGCCTTTCCAGCCCCTATATGGTGGTGATCTCAGATTGGGGGTCTCATAACTGGATCTTTTTTTAAAAACATTAAAGGGTTATTCCCATTTGGACATTTATGGCATGTCCAATTGTGGTGGGTCCACCTCTTCTCGAAAACAGGAGTCCCCTGCCCCTCGTCCTGGAGTTGCTGTGAGTGGAGGGGTGGCCAGACATGTGCAGCTCTCTTCATTCACTTCTATGGAAGTGGGAGTAAGCATGCATGGCGATTTTCTGAACTCCTCCTTGTACAGCCACCTCTTCACTCTCATTCTAGAGATGGGTGTGCACTGATCGGACATTTATGGCATAACCTGCAGATATTCCATAAATTTCAAGGTGGGAATAACACATTCACATGTAGCGGTTGAGATGTTTTTTGTGGTTTTGCCATGATTTTTGTAATTTGTGAAAAAACGAAAATGAAACCTCAACATACTATTCTGAACTAACTAAATATCATAAGTCCCTCGAAGATAATCATTTTTTGTGATTTCAAGCCAGTTAAACCGCAGTCGGGCTCTGACAAACAAAAAATACAGGAGGATAACATGGCCGACACATGGATCATGTCATGATTAAGGGCTTATATACCTGACAGCCCGAAACGCGCAGACTACGATTGTTTGCACTGGATGTATATTTTTAACCGCGCTAATAAAGTACCGCTGAACCTTTGCTAAATTGAGCTGGAAGTTCGTTTTCTGTTTTGGACTTCAGTAAATCCATTCTTAGGAATGTGCATGTAATCAGTGATCCTTGGGTGACCAGAGGAAATAATTCTGTGTTGTGAACAACTAAGTATTATTTTTATGGTGATATTTGTACTTATGTAGACAGTAGTAGCAGTCCAGCCGTCCACTCTGCTGCTGGTCATTCAGTATACGGTATGTGGCTACATTGAGAGATATTCTGTAGCAGTAACGTGTGGCTATTCCATATTGCCCTCGTTATCACTAGTTTATCTTTATGTTTAATAAAATATAGATTTTTTTATATATTATTTCTGTGTATTTTGTTGGGAACCATTGGTGGTGGTTGTATGTTCATAATTCTGTGTAGCTAGGCCCCTGTATTGTTTAATATCTGCGGAGGTACTTTTTGGTAATCTACATTGATAAATATGGCAGAACAACTCACCAAAACCTCATGAAATACTCATTGGAAACATCTCCTAGAATGCTGCTCAGCAAAGCCAAAAACATCTAGTGGAGCTTGCTATTTTTACTGAAGAAATATCATTTAAGTTTTCAAGTAGGCTAGTTCTTACTTCATCCATCCTCCTCACAAGAAGCTAATAGACTGGTGTTATCTGAGGAGCTGCAGGGCCACAATGTACTGAATGAAGAAGAAGCATTCATCTACATTTACACTGTAAACTCTAGTTTTTTGTCTAATCTAGCAATATTTATCTATTTCTATCTATCTATCCATCCACCCATCAATCTCTCTGTCTGTCTGTCTGTCCATCTAGTCTATCTATCAATCTGTCTATAGGACCCCAGAGCAGTTGGTTAGAGATTAGCGAATTTCAAAAAAATTCGATTTGGTCGGTTTGCTGAATTTTCCGAAAAGATTCGATTCAATCCATTTTTATTAGTGGCGAATCGTGTTAAAAAACTGCTATTTCCTGACAGCAGAGTGCCTGTACAGTTGTGTAGGACACTGTAACACGCATAGGGAGTCTGCTGTGGTAGTGAAACAAGTCAGTATGACATGCAGATGACAGGTGTCGCTGTTAGAATCACTGCACACTTCACTTATTTGGGCAGTCACGGAGCCAAAACTGAGTGTGAACTCAACTTTACAGGTCGATGTTAGCACCAAGAAGCGCACTCATTTTACACCGTCATCAGCTGATTCCACATAGACGTCTACAGAACCTGTTCTATTAAACGCTTATACAAGTAGATCCCCCCCCCCCCCGACAAAGTGGAGAGGGTGTCAGCAGTAAGTTTGTGTTGACGTCACTGATTATTTTGCCCTTCCTCTGATCCATCAGAGCAATAACCCCCCAAAAAACGGAACCTGTCTGTTGAGCATTCGACTTCACTCGGTCAGCATTTGGTCAGCAATCCATCAGTATTGCTAAAGCCCAAAAAAACAGGAGTGGATCCAAAACAGAGATGACACGTGAATGGAATATTGGATGTCTTCTGTGTTTTGTACCCACTCCTGCTTTTGGCTACCAAATCATAAGCCAATTCTGATAGGACCATGTCATACAAGCCTTACAGGTGCTACATAGACAGAATCCATTGTGCGTCTCATTTTTCCTTCCTTCTGACAGATCAGAAGAAAGGTCAAATGAATGATGATGTCAACCAGGCCAAAAAGGCAAAATAGTGGCCCAGTCATAGAGTGGGGAGGGTGGGAACAGCATGACAAGTCCACAGAGTGGCCCAGTGACATAGTAGTGAGGTGGCAGCAGCATGAGGAGACCACAGAGTGGTGAGGTGGCAGCAGCATGAGGAGACCACAGAGTGTTGATGTGGAAGCAGCATGAGAAGACTACAGAGTGTCACAATGACAGAGTGTGGAGGTGGCAGCAGCAGCATGAGGAGATCACAGAGAGGCCCAGTGGCATAGTGTTGAGGTAGCGGCAGCATGAGGAGACCACAGAGTGGTGATTTGGCAGCAGCATGAGGAGACCACAGAGTGGCCCGGTGACAGAGGCGGGAGGTGGGTGGCAATAACAGTATCAGATGATGATGGTTGGTGTAAGAAGGAACACTTGGCATCAGATGTGTGGCATCAGGCGGGGGGCAGCATTAGAATAGTAGTTGAGGCAGGTAGCCAGAAGAAACCGTTCTCTTTTGTCAAGGTTTGGGTGAGGCAGCATGGATGATCTAATCTGATGCATCAGGCATTGGTGAGTGGAAATCCTAGCTGATCTACACCTAATTCATCTTGACAGAAGTCAGTCTCTCCACATTTTGGGTGGACAGGCGAGTTCTCTGTGGGGTAACTATGGCCCCCGTCACACTAAATACCCGCTCTGATGCCACACTACTGGCCGGGCAGGATAGCTTTTCCAGGGCAAACTCGGCCAGTTGCGGCCACAAATTTAGTTTGGCTGCCCAGTAGTCCAGCGGATCTTCAATGTGGGATGGCAGGGTGCTGTCCAAGTATGCCACCACCTGCTGGTTCAGGTTCTGCTCCAGGTCTAGCTGCTGCTGTTGGTGAGTAGTTTCTTCACTAGACGGGTTAAGAAAGCTGCTCATCATTGACTCTAGACTCAAGCTGCTGCTGATGGAGCTGGTACTGCCCCTACCTCCCTATACCACCACAGCAGCCATGGCAGTGGAATGAGAGCGCAGAGGGCCCCTTCGGTCAAACCAGCAAGAGGCTGGACGATGGCGCAGATAGGCAGCGGCCAACTGACTACATAAGATGTCTCTATAGTAGTTCAGTTTGTCCTCCCTCTCAGCGGGTGTAACAAAAGGCCCCCATTTTGGATCCAACAAGGAAGAGAGCCAGAAGTCATTCCTCTGCCGAATGGTGACAATTCGGCTGTCACTACCCAAGCAAGTCAGCATGCAGCGGGCCATTTGCGCAAGTGACTCAGAGGGACTCCCTGCCTCTATCTCCACTGCATACTGCCATGGTGTGTCTGGGTCCTCTGCCTTGTCTTTCTCATCTCCCTCTTGCTCCGCCGGCTGCTCCTCCTCTCCTGTCATCTGTGTAGAAAAACCACCCATTCAGCCCCCACAGGGCTCATGTGGCCATGAGATGTAGGCGCCATGTCTCCAGTCCCCTGACCAGCCAGATTTACCAGCATCTGTTCCAGGATATGAAGCAGTAGAATGACGTTGTTCATCCCGTAGTCCTGGCGACTGACAAATAGCGTGGCATCCTCAAAGGGCCTGAACAAATGGCAGGTGTCACGCATGAGCTGCCACTGGCTGGCATCAAAGTTACACAGTGGAGTACTCATGTCTGCTCGGATCATCAAGAAATCATTTATGGCCTTTCTCTGTTCATATAGTCGGTCCAACATATGCAGTGTGGAATTCCAACGGGTGGAAATGTCGCATATCAGCCTATGTTGGGGGACGCTGTTCTGCCGCTGCAGCCCAAGGTGCTTGGTGGTGTACGAGTGGCTGAAGTACATGCAAAATTTCCTGGCCATTTTTAGGATGTTTTGCAGATGGGTGGAAGACTTCAGGAACCGCTTGACAAACAGACTGAACACATGAGCCATGCAGGGCACATGGCTTAGCCCTCCTTGACGCAGCACCGACGCCATGTTCTACCCAATGTTGGTCACCATGGTTCCTATTTTTAGTTGTCGCGGAGAAAGTCAGGATTCGATTTCTTGATGAAGGACATGGAGCAGTTCCTCCCCTGTATGACTCCGTTCGTGTAAAAAAGCGTGACACTGCCGTGCCCTGCACATGTGGTATACTGGAGGAGCACTGTGAATTGTCCCTGCAGGGGAGGCTGAGGACACGGTAGTCGATGAGGAGGCAGAGGTGGACATTGTTGCAGGACCAACCCCGTGAGAACATGGAGGAAGCGGCATCATCTAGCCAAGTTGCTGGTGTGGCTGGGCAGGTACCACATTTACCCAGTAAGCCGTAAAGGACATATATTATCCTTGACCGTAGTTACAGCTCCACATGTCGGCGCTGCTGTGCACTTTGGCAGACACCGACAGGCTTAAGGACTGGCCCACCTTCTGTTCTACATATGTGTGTAGGGCTGGTACTGCCTTTTTGGCAAAGAAATTATGGCTTGGGACTCTCCACCTCGGCTCGGCACAAGCCATCAGTTTTCTGAAAGGTGCAGAGTCCACCACTTGGAAAGGGAGCAACTGCAGCACCAGCAACGTGGCCAGGAGCATGTTCAGCTTCTGCGCCGTTGGATGAGTTAACGCATACTATTGTCTCTTGGCAATCATTTCGGTGATCGATTGCTGGCGGATGGACTGATGAGGAGGAGGAGCAGGAGCATCAGGACTAGCAGAAGATGGGAAGGAGAGATAGCTCCCTTCTGCTGAGGTGGTCGAGCCTTGACTGCTTGAAAATGTGTGCGTGCCACTGGGTGATGCAGCAGTTGCTGCAGCAAGCTGGACCACCACATCAGAGCCACGGTTCTCCGAGGCCACTTTATGGTGACGCTGCATATGTTGATGCAGGGCCGTGGTGCCAACGTTGGCACCCTGGCCATGCTTCACCTTCTGCTCACAGATTCGGCAAATGGCCATGTTCACCTCCTCCAGCGGCTTAACAAAAAACTTCCACACCAGCGAGTAGGTGATTTTACCCCGAACACTCTGTACTGACTGACTGCTACTGCCACTGCCTCAGTGAACCCCTGCACCACTACTTTCCGGGCAGGTAGGTTCCTGCGAAGTGGGTGGTCTACACCGGGCACGTTTGGCTCCCGACTTCCCACTGCTGCCACCCTGCTGACTCCCGGCCACGCTACAGACTTGCTGGCTCCGCCGCTGCCTCACGCACAAGTTTGGCAACTTGTGCGTGAGGCAGCCAGCGGAGCCGATGATGATGAAGCCCCTTCGTCACCCGGCTCCCAATTGCGATCGGCTACATCATCATCGAGTACTGCCTGCACGTCACTGATGTCCTCCTCATTGGTCTCTGAGCCAGAATCCTGATTGCTCGCAAAACCAGCTCCCCTGCCACTCTTCTCATCACTACTTGCCCGCCTATCGGAGGAAGCGGCAGATGTCTCCTCTAGATCTTGGCTGGGCAGTAGCTTCTGACTGTCCTCTAGTAGCTCGTCCTCGCTGTATAGTGGAGCTGAGCCCACAGCTTATAATACTTGTCTGGCAGAGGGAACAGAAAAGTACAGAGGCAGGTTGAGTACAGGTGAGGGTATAGGGTCTGCTCCCGGGCCATGCAAACTAAGGGTTGTGTCTGACGAACCCACTGACTCTTGGCTGGGGGTGTCTGATGTCACTAAGGATGAACTGGCTGACCGAGTCAACTATTCAAGCACCACTGGGTTGCTTCTCTGTCTGACATACTGTTAGATCAAATAAATAAATAAATAACAAGGAAATTAATACACCCCAAAAAAGGCTGTAATTTTGTCACTTCACCGCACAACTGCTAACAAGCCTTTTTTCCCCCCCTAATACACCACAGAAAAGGCTTTAGAACATATAACTGCACCGCTGAACGGTAAATAAGCAGTTTTTTTCCACTAATACACTCCAAAAATGGCTGTAATTCATTTTTTTCCACTAATACACCCGAAAAAAGGCTTCAGAACATATAACTGCACTGCTGCACGGCTAATGACACTTTTCCAAAAAAGGCTGTAATTTCCTTAATTCACCGCACAGCGGCAAATAAGTCCTTTTTTTCCCACTAATACACCACAAAAAAGGCTTTAAAACATAACTGCACCTCTGAATGGCTAATAAGCCCTTTTTTCACACTAATACACCCAAAAAAATAGGCTTTAGAACATATAACTGCACTGCTGAACGGCTAATAATACTTTTTTCCACCAATACACCCCAAAAAATGCTTTAGAACATATAACTGTTGATGGCTGTATCACACAGCACTTGCAACCCAATAACAAGCAAGGTTTGCTGGAATTACAGAGGTATCATCTATTGCAAACCTAAAAGCAGCAGTATAATGGCAATTTGGATCCCCAGTCAGTGCAGCAAGGTGTAATAGTATTGTTCCTATCACCCAGGCTCTACAGTCGTGGCCAAAAGTTTTGAGAATTACATAAATATTGGAAATTGGAAAAGTTGCTGCTTAAGTTTTTATAATAGCAATTTGCATATACTCCAGAATGTTATTAAGAGTGATCAGATGAATTGCATAGTCCTTCTTTGCCATGAAAATTAACTTAATCCCAAAAAAACCTTTCCACTGCATTTCATTTCTGTCATTAAAGGACCTGCTGAGATCATTTCAGTAATCGTCTTGTTAACTCAGGTGAGAATGTTGACGAGCACAAGGCTGGAGATCATTATGTCAGGCTGATTGGGTTAAAATGGCAGACTTGACCTGTTAAAAGGAGGGTGATGTTTGAAATCATTGTTCTTCCATTGTTAACCATGGTGACCTGCAAAGAAACGCGTGTAGCCATCATTGCATTGCATAAAAATGGCTTCACAGACAAGGATTTTGTGGCTACTAAGATTGCACCTCAATCAACAATTTATAGGATCATCAAGAACTTCAAGGAAAGAGGTTAAATTCTTGTTAAGAAGGCTTCAGGGCGTCCAAGAAAGTCCAGCAAGCGCCAGGACCGTCTCCTAAAGAGGATCGGAGTGCCACCAGTGCAGAGCTTGCCCAGGAATGGCAGCAGGCAGGTGTGAGCGCATCTACACGCACAGTGAGGCGAAGACTTTTGGAAGATGGCCTGGTGTCAAGAAGGGCAGCAAAAAAGCAACTTCTCTCCAAAAAACACATCAGGGACAGATTAATCTTCTGCAGAAAATATGGTGAATGGACTGCTGAGGACTGGGCAAAGTCATATTCTCTGATGAAGCCTCTTTCCGATTGTTTGGGGCATCAAGAAAAAGGCTTGTCCGGAGAAGAAAAGGTGAGCGCTACCATCAGTCCTGTGTCATGCCAACAGTAAAGCATCCTGAGACCATTCATGTGTGGGGTTGCTTCTCATCCAAGGGAGTGGGCTCACTCACAATTTTGCCCCAAAACACAGCCATGAATAAAGAATGGTACCAAAACACCCTCCAACAGCAACTTCTTCCAACAATCCAACAACAGTTTGGTGAAGAACAATGCATTTTCCAGCACGATGGGGCACCGTGCCATAAGGCAAAAATGATAACTAAGTGGCTCGGGGACCAAAACATTGACATTTTGGGTCCATGGCCTGGAAACTCCCCAGATCTTAATCCCATTGAGAACTTGTGGTCAATCCTCAAGAGTCGGGTGGACAAACAAAAACCCACTAATTCTGACAAACTCCAAGAAGTGATTATGAAAGAATGGGTTGCTATCAGTCAGGAATTGGCCCAGAAGTTGATTGAGAGCATGCCCAGTCGAATTGCAGAGGTCCTGAATAAGAAGGGCCAACACTGCAAATACTGACTCTTTGCATAAATGTCATGTAATTGTCGCTAAAAGCCTTTGAAACGTATGAAGTGCATGTAATTATATTTCACTACATCACAGAAACAACTGAAACTAAGATCTAAAAGCAGTTTAGCAGCAAACTTTGTGAAAACTAATATTTGCGTCATTCTCAAAACTTTTGGCCACGACTGTACACTCCAATATTGGACCCCGTTCTCCTTTTATAGTGTGGAATAATTCCTCCCTCTCCTTTCCCTACACTTCTAATGATCTTTCCCTGAACTTCTATTCAGCCAAAGAAAATTTCTTTTTTACCACTTTCCCTAGTGCCTGCTAACATCTCTCCCTGCACAGGTACAGTACACTGGAAAATGGCTGAATCCAAGATGGCTGAGGCAATTTATAGGGTTGCGACAGAACAGGGCTGGTTGCTGATTGGCTGCATTCATGGCATTGTTGGTGATCCCTCATTAACAGAGTTCTTTGCTCCATGTCCTAACATGTGCAGCAGCCATTTTAGGAAAAAATGCGATTTGTTAACCCGAAGCGTGAGGAAATTCGGATTTGTTGCGAATCAAATTTTTCCTGAAAGTCTGATCGAATTCCACTTCGTCAACTTCGATTCGTTTATCTCTACAGGTGGTATCTGCAAATGGTTTGTTATTTAATGCCATGTATGAATGGCATAACCAGGGTTAACAATCCGGGCTCAGCCCTTTGCGGGAGGTTGGGTGGATCCAGGGACCGCCCCCACCTCAGACAGTTAATGTGTAAGGAGAGTTCAGAGAGGAAGGATGCAGTTACATATGTTCCTTCATCTTAGTGTCACCGCCGGCTCTGGGAGAGATCTTAGAAGTTAAGATAGACGGAAGACTCAGAAGTCGATCTGACAGATCTCTATTGTTTTCATTGTTGCTGACAGGTTTCCACCCCTTCGCAGGTGTTGCTCATTATCAGTCAGGTGGCCCCTTTATATGTTCCGCCTTTCACTGGTTTCCCTGCGGCTAATAGTTCTTCTGAGGGGTGCCCTGCTTGTGTGGTGATTCTCCTGTTCCAGTTGCTTCTTAAGCTAAGTCCTTTCCCTCTCCTTGTTGTGTCTGTCCTGGCAAGGCCTCAGGGAGACATTGGCTCCTTTAGGTTGGAAGGAGCCGGTTGCCTCTTTCCCTGTTCCCTAAGCTGAGGGTTTGGTGCAGTGTGTCAACTGTCTTAGGTTCCCGTGCATGTACATTTCTACCTTTGAGACTTGCACATGTGGTTAGCAGCTTAGGTAGAGAGTTAGGGTGTGCTAGGAGGTGACCTCTTTATTCCCTAGGCTTGGGGCCTAGTCTGTAGTTGTTTTGTTGTTGTTCCTTTTGGTTGTCTTTCCTTCCCCGTACTACCCATGACACTTAGGCCCAGAAAGCTTCAGAGGCTAACATATCTTTGCATGACCTACAGAAGGAGAGAAACAGTGGAAGATAAAGGAGATTTTGGAATCTGCATGGCCAAGCATAGGAGTCAGCAAGGTAACCTGCTACTACAGCCATTCAGACTTTGATGATGTGAGGGACACCATCAAAACACCCTTCGCATCTGGACATGTCCTTTTGATTTGCCTTCAAAACCCTGTATCCCGCAATGGACACTAGAGCCATTATTGCCAAGGTACTGTTGCTCGCCATAGATTCCACTGAGAGAGGCTTTAGCAAAATAGTGTATAAAAATTGCCATAGCTCCCATCCTTGTATAAATCCATATATCACTATCAGGGAGAGAATTGTACTGTGCACAGTTGGAACTGTGTTTTGCTATAACTTGATGTACTACAACTATTTTGCACTACAGTAAAGAGAGATGTTTATTCTTCTACCACTGGACTGGTTTCCTGACTGCTACACCATATTTTGCCTTGCACCCATCCAAACACCTAATATCAAGGGCACCCCAGCTACCATCACCATGACTAGGCGTAGGCTTTGTTAAACGGCACATCCTCTGCCTGTCCATGTGTCGGGAGTGAAATCTACTCCAGCCTCCATGAAATGCCACTTGTGACAATATTTTCTGCATAAAGACTATTAGTAACTGACCCCCAATCTGTTTAAGTATTTGCATTATTTTTTTCTTTTAAGTATAGGAGGTCCATTCCTGTAAACCCCTCAAATAGTTTTGTCCTGCTATAAAATATTTATTTACATCAAACAGAACAACTTTTCAAATTAATCATTACAAAATTCTCCTGTGTGTAGATATTGCTGTTACATACTTGTTATGAAACCACCATATTGTTGTTGACCCCTCTCAGAACGTTGACCTCATGTGTCCAGTGATGGTGGTCACACATGCTCAGAAGTTCAGTCCCGTCACCCAGATCACAGGTGTACACGGGTGGCAGAGTAATTCCTGCTATTTTTTGGGGCCAGCAAATAAGAATAAGCACGAGGAGCGGTTTCTTCTCATCGGACCTGGACACATATGGTGAACATGCTGAGAAGAAATCAAAAGAACACCAGGAAGCCTCATAACAAGTGAGTTACAGCAGCAGGGGGCTCCTCAGAAATTATGTAACAGGCATATCTAGACACTAGAGTGTTGAAATGGGATATTTAATCATGACACAAACTATTTAAAGAACTAAGTCAAAACTGGCTTTAGGAAGAGGGTCAGCCATAACTTTTTCTTTTTTGGGCTATGTAACTACACAGTTGTTGTGCCCATGCAGATGGGGTTAAAGAAACCTTTTTTACGGCCGTAGAGTAGGATTAAGCATACAAATACACATGGCGGGAGGCTCTGGTGCACAGACCTCGGCAGTATAATATAATATACCGCTAATTACATATGACGCTAGGGATAATGGATTATGGATCTGTTTTTTTTTCCTTGGGCAGTTGTATAAAGTTGAAACTCATAAACCGAGTATTAGGAGCATTATTCCTTCCACTGTCCTGGGAATTTGAGGTTGCACTAACATAACACATAATCTTCTGCATTATTTTTCTCCAGATATCTGTATTTTCTAATACGGATTCCTTGGACTATCAAGTTTCCATCAATGCTCCAAGATTCCTACATCCTGTGGGCAACTGGTTTATGGTTCATTTGCAATACAGTGACAGATGAGTAAACAGACTGATAAAATCAAGTGATTTCAAAAGGAAAAGTTATCTCATTTGTATACTCTTCTAGCTAGTCCGACAGCCTAAAAACAGACCTGGGTTCTGCTTTCCAGCTGTATAAATCTCTCCAAAACTGTTTAAACAGTTTGCTTCTCGAGGTCCTTTAACATAAATACCGCACCATTTAACACGTATGTTTACACGTTGAGAAGAATAGAAGAATTTTTATATCTCTGAGTAATTGCTTTTATTCTTAGTCTTCCCGCATGAATGATGCTACGTAACGTTTACACCTAAAAATAATACATGCATTGCAAACCTCACGTGTGTGTATAAGTATATGCTAGAAATTACTCAATCTTTTAAAGCAGTTGCGTTATTGCAAATTGAACTGTTGTTTAAATCAAGGTATTATGTGAAACATTTTTTAAATAATTTTTTGTAACTTTTTTGTTTTCCATTTCGCTTTGTTGCAAAAATAAAATCTGGAAATCCTGCACTGACCTGACCACTGAGCCTCATATAAGGCCTCTTTCACACTTGCGTTGTCCGGATCCGGCGTGTACTCCACTTGCCGGAGGTACACGCCGGATCCGGAAAAACGCAAGTGTACTGAAAGCATTTGAAGACGGATCCGTCTTCAAAATGCTTTCAGTGTTACTATGGCAGCCAGGACGCTATTAAAGTCCTGGTTGCCATAGTAGGAGCGGGGAGCGGGGGAGCGGTATACTTACAGTCCGCGCGGCTCCCGGGGCGCTCCAGAATGACGTCAGAGCGCCCCATGCGCATGGATGACGTGCAATGCGATCACGTGATCCATGCGCTTGGGGCGCCCTGAGCGCCCCGGGAGCCGCACGGACGGTAAGTATGCTGCTCCCCCTGCTCCCCGCTACACTTTACCATGGCTGCCAGGACTTTAGCGTCTTGGCAGCCATGGTAACCATTCAGAAAAAGCTAAATGTCGGATCCGGCAATGCGCCAAAACGACGTTTAGCTTAAGGCCGGATCCGGATCAATGCCTTTCAATGGGCATTAATTCCGGATCCGGCCTTGCGGCAAGTCTTCAGGATTTTTGGCCGGAGCAAAAAGCGCAGCATGCTGCGGTATTTTCTCCGGCCAAAAAACGTTCCGTTCCTGAACTGAAGACGTCCTGATGCATCCTGAACGGATTTCTCTCCATTCAGAATGCATTAGGATAAAACTGATCAGGATTCTTCCGGCATAGAGCCCCGACGACGGAACTCTATGCCGGAAGACAATAACGCAGGTGTGAAAGAGCCCTTAAGGCTGGCACTTCCTGTTCTGTAGAAATCCCCTTCCCAGTAGTCATCTCATTAGCATCACAGAGGATTTTGATGAAAGATAAACGTATGTATAGAGAACACAGAATCCACCAATTAGATGACACGGATTTACACAATGACCTCTGTAAAGGTCACAGAGCATGCCCACAACTCCAGACTACAGGTTCCCATCAGATCACATGATGGTAGAATGTCATTAGATCTCAGTTTTGGCCATATAACCTCTTGGCCATATAACCTCTTGGCCATATAACCTCTATACTTCCAAAGAGGTTATCTGACTGTTTGTAACTGATGACCTATCCTCTGTGTAGGTCATCAGCATTTGATTGATGGGGGTCCGACACCTGGAACCACCGCCGATCAGCTATTTAAGAAGGCACCGGCGCTACTGTAAGCACCATGGCCTTCTTACTGCTTACCCTATGCCATTGACGTCAAGACCACCGGTCACTTGGACTAGTCGCAACTACTTGAATGGGGGTGAGCTGCCCCTATGCCATGTGACTGATGGTTGTGACATCCCTGGTGAGAAGTAATCTCCACTTTTGATCATTTCAGTTTCTTAGGTGCTTCCTATGTTGCTGCAGCTATCAGGTACGGACCCCATTCTCCTGGGACAGCGATACTTAGCTCAATAAATGCCAGGTCCTGTGCAGGTAGCTTCAGAGAATAGCTGCCCAGAAAAAACATGCATAGACGACAAGACTTCGTACAGTATTTCAGGTCTATTTGGTTGAGCCTATGCTTAATCCCGGGCACATGACAGTGAAGCTTAATGCCCTGTATACAATGAAAAGAAAATTAACAGGGTTATCCGGGAATTTGATATTGATGGCCTATCCTCAGGTTGCCGGGGGTCTGACTCTAAGTACCCCCGGCAATTAGCTATTTGAAGAGGCCACTGCCCTCACCGGAGCTCTGGTGAGCGTTGTCTTCTCTTCACAGCTTACCAAGCACAGCGCCATACATTGTATAGTGGCTGTGCTTGGTATTGCAGATCAGCACCATTTACTTGAATGGCTTCATTCCTACGCCAATGGACAGTGATGTCATTGGCGTAGGAAGAGGCCTAAGCGGTCACAGAGTTCTGCAGCCTCCTTGAGCAGCTGATTGGCAGTGGTCCCAGAAGTTGGACCCCGCTGAACTGATGTTGATAACCTATCTTGAGGATAGGCCATTAATATCAAATGCCCGGATAACCCCTTTAAGCATATGATAAGCTGGTGTGCTTCCTTTATAGGGTTTATCGCAGAAAAGCTACCATTCTACAACAAATGGGGTATGTCAAATAAAGTGTTACTGCAATATACACACAATAATAATTATAATACAATAGTTTTTATGTACATTTTCCTCTGGTAGCGCCATCTGCTGTTTCTCTTTCTGGACCACCTTCTCCTGTATTCAGTGGTGGGCTAACATGCTCGGGAGCTTTTCTGTCCCCCTCCCCTCTGTGCCGATATAGTGGTCTTATAGTGAAGCAGCACACACACCTTTCATTCATTCTATTTGCTATGTGGGGAGGAAGACGGGGAGAATTTAGCTTTTAAATTATTATTTTTTTATTTATTGATATACGGTAAAGTAATGATGCACATCACTCAAAAAATGCTTTTTTAATGTGTGGGATATCTCCTTTACACATTTATGGGGTCATTACTGCAGTTTCAGACTCCACGTGCCAGTTGGTGCCGGGGTCGGTTGATTCTCTGCTGACAGACATACCACTAACACGTGAGATAAGTTACTAAATGTAACAGTCTTCCTGCGCTGTATAGTGTTTGGTGTAAAGACTGGACTTGTGAGCAATTTTATGCTTCCCAAAGCACAGCCAGTATGAAATGACAGCTCCATATGAATATAGGGAGAGACTTGTCAGTCAGGTTAGGACCAAAAGGAAGCCACACGTTCTCATACCCTGCTAATTTTTTAAAACTATGTTCTATCCATAAAATTTTCCATTCATCAAATAATTCCACAAATGCAGCAAAGACAGCTTTGTAGATTTTTGACATTTAATTTGTCAGTTTTGGAAGATATTTAGGGAAAATTTCAACCCACGATTGCCCTTGCTCTTCTAAGAGGTGTGACTGGCTTGTAGGGAACTTTGTATCTCACTTTAGGATGAAGTTTATTATCCCGTAAGAATTAAGTTCTGCCAACACATAACTCCAGCTCTCCAGTCCTTCACCATTTTTGTACAGTTTAGGATGGGTTCACATCAGCGTTCTGGATTCCGTTATGGCTTTCCGTTATAACATGGTTATAACTGAAAAAAACGGAATCCATAAAACAGAAGTCAAAACGTAAGCTTTTAGGAGGCATTCCGTTTTGATCCTTCATAAGTGAGTCCAGTCCGGCATAACGGAAACCAGGACGGATCTGTTATGCTGCTCATAGACTTGTATTATGACGGAATGCAAAACGGAAGCCTTTAAGAGGCATTCCGTTTTGCTTTCCGTCATAATAGAAGTCTATGGGAATCATAACGGATCCGTCTTGTTTCTGTTATGCTGTCGACAGGACTTTGTTTTCCGTCTTGCATAACGGGAACCAGGCGGATCCGTTGTGATTGCCATAGACTTCTATTATGACGGACCAAAACGGAATGCCTCTTAAAGGCTTCCGTTTTGACTTCCGTCTTATCTATTCCGTTACTTTCCATTATAACCATGTTATAACGGAAAGCCATAACGGAATCCAGAACGCTGATGTCAACCCACCCTTAGTAGTATGCTTGAATTGTTGTCCTGCTTTATCAATCCAATGTCCCTTCCTCACCTCACCAGCACTAAAGTCATCCGACAAAGCAAGCAAGCTTTCCTCCACCATATCTTGCTTTGCTCTATATTCAGTGTCGGACTGGGGTGCCTAGGACCCGCCAGTGTAACTGATTCTGGGGGCCTACCTCAGGGCTCCTGCACACAAACTTATTTTTTTTCCATGTCCGTACCACTTCTTTTTTGTGGCCTGTATGTGAAACCAATCACTTCAATGGGGCCGCAAAAAACTGAAATGACTCAATGTGCATTCCTTGTCTGTATGTCCGCATGGCCTTTACGCAAAAGTCGGCATTACAGACAAGGATAGGACGGTTCTATTAGAGGCCGGCTGTTCTGTTCCGCATAATGTGGAATGCACACACCCGGTATCCATGTTTTGCAGATCCGCAATTTGCACATCCAACAATCGTGTTCATGAGCCCTTACAGTGATCACAGAAATATTAAAGATGAAGTATGATGGCAGACACTCACAGCAAAATGCACAAACATACATTTCACACTTGCAATAGCAGGGTCCGGCAGGATGTTTCGGCGGGGGAAATAGCCTGACGCACCTGTGCTAGCGCTATCCCACAGTGCCACTGGAAGTCTGCTGTAGTTTTTGTCTGGCCGCCTCTCGGCATGTTTTTCATGCTGCTGCCAGACCTCCGGCCCACCCCCATTATAGTGAATGGGGCCAGAGCGGAGCTCTGACGGCACGGTGGGCTTGCGTAAGCATGGATATGGCAGGCTGCTTCCCCACTGGAATAGCCTACAAGACCCTACTACCGCAAGTGTGACAGTAGCCTTACACATACAGTACAGACCAAAAGTTTGGACACACCTTCTCATTCAAAGAGTTTTATTTATTTTCATGACTATGAAAATTGTAGATTCACACTGAAGGCATCAAAACTATGAATTAACACATGTGGAATTATATACATAACAAAAAAGAATGAAACAACTGAAAATATGTAATATTCTAGGTTCTTCAAAGTAGCCACCTTTTGCTTTGATTACTGCTTTGCACACTCTTGGCATTCTCTCAATGAGCTTCAAGAGGTAGTCACCTGAAATGGTTTTCACTTCACAGGTGTGCCCTGTCAGGTTTAATAAGTGGGATTTCTTGCCCTCTAAATGGGGTTGGGACCATCAGTTGCGTTGTGGAGAAGTCAGGTGGATACACAGCTGATAGTCCTACTGAATAGACTGTTAGAATTTGTATTGTGGCAAGAAAAAAGCAGCTAAGTAAAGAAAAACGAGTGGCCATCATTACTTTAAGAAATGAAGGTCAGTCAGTCTGAAAAATTGGGAAAACTTTGAAAGTGTCCCCAAGTGCAATATCCACAGGATCGGGGACAACTAAGTGATCCATGGGGGTCTTAACGCTGGAGCCCCCACTGATCCCCCTTCTTGACTGAGTGGCAGGTCGAGCATATGCCCTGCCTCTCCATCCATTCTCTATGGGGTCGCTGGAGATGGCGGAGTACAGCGCTGGCTAATTCCAGTGGTCCCAAAGAGAATGAATGGAGCAGCAGGGCGTATGTGTGGCCTGCCACACCATCACACAGGGGGAACAGCACCCGTTCCTGGGATCAGTGGGGGTTGCAGAATCGGACCCCACTAATCATATAGTTATGCCCTATGGGGTGGAGAGCATAACTTGAAAACCTGCACAACCCCTTTAAATCCTCCACCACTCCATCACCAGTATCTCTTTACATGGCAGAAGTGATGCCTGTAAATATGTAATATCATCACTGCCGTCATGTAAACCATACGGGTCAATACTGGAGAATGTGACACACTGTGCAGAATTTTTCGGGCATAAGTCCAACCCTCTTTGCAGGTCACAACCTTTAACAAAGCTCAAGCAAAGGTGCTAGAGGAGCAACGTGAGCAAAGGGCCCAAACGGAGGGTCATAACTGAAACAGAGGCATTAGGGTCACCTGAGGCAGGGCAATAGTGGGGATCCTGGAGCAGGGGTAACTGGAGAAGAGGCAATATTATTGGTGAATTTAGAGTGGGGGCATCTGGAGCTGGGGCACTTATGGGGGTGCACCTAAAGCAGAGGCATTAGGGTCACCTGAGGCAGGGTAATAGTGGGGATCCTGGAGCATCTGCCAGGGTATTAGGGGGTCAACTGGAGAAGATTCAATATTAGGGGTGCTTTTAGAATGGGAGCATTGGGCGGGCATCTGGAGCTGGGGCACTTATGGAGGTGCACCTAAAGCAGAGGCATTGGGGGGACCTAAGGCAAAGTCCCCCAATCCCATTCTGAACTCTGCACAGAGCAGCACACATGCGTAGATTTGTGTCTGTTATAAACAAATCCCCTATTTCCCCCTTACAGTCTCCTACAGGTCACTACTGTCACACACCTAAGAATTCAGCCCTGCACCGAAGAGGAGTCCTTTTCTCCAGCAACCACAGTTTCCTGACAGCAGGGAGGGCAGGAGGAGGCAGACACCTTCTCTCCTCCTTCACAGCCAGCAGCCCCAGAAGTCTAGAAGATACTGCAGGGCCTCCTGTACAATGTACACCAGTAGGAAGCTGCATCACTGTGCGATACTGCCACCTAGTGTTTACAATAATTATCTCTCCTGAGAAAGGAGAAATAGTTACTCCTCCATCTTATCTCGGGCTCAGGAGACTGGGGGTCCACCGAGGAATCCCCAACCTTCCCGGTGGGCCAGTTCGAGCCTGTCTATATCTCAGACACATTATTCCCTTCAGTCCAAACTTCTCAAATCTCAACTGATCCATCCATAATATTTTTTTCACAGTAATCCATCATCTAATGCAGTGGTCTCAAATTTGTGGATCTCCAGTGTTTTGTAAAATTACAACTTGATGCAATTTCACACCAACTGGAGATCCAAAGTTTGAGGACCACTGATCTAACATCTGTTTTGTTGCTCATTTTAAGATTTTATTTCTATTTTCTTTCAAATATGGCTTAATCTTTGTGCCAGAATTTTGGGATAATTGTTGTCTGTTGCTTTCTTCTTTTTCTACCCTTTTTAGATCTATATAGCCTATCTCAAGACACAACTGGAAATTTTTTATTAAAATTCTGATTTCAGTTTCTTGCCTTCAAAGCCTTCAATGGCGTTTCTTGCGAATTTTTGTTTTGCCAATTTTTTAACCCAGTAGTGAAATTTACAGATTGCACAGTATATTACGTGCCATAAGATCCAATTTACTTCCTTTAGAGAATGCTGGGTTTCAGGTGAAATAATAAAAATGTCTCTGATAGTCCATTAGCAAGTAAACACTACAGGGGACATTTATTAAGAACGGCGTTTTAGACACTGGTCTTACTCTGTCTCCCGCTAGTCCGTGCACCAGAACTGAAATCTATACCAGCAAGAGAGCTGGTATAAAAAATGTGCCAGGTCAGCTATATCCAGCCCTGCACCAACCACCCCAGTTGGAGTTCCTGTGAGCTTCAGAGCAGGTGAGCTTTGACAACTGTTCACATGGTGCGGTGCTGCATGGGGGCCACTGTGCTGTTTTTCTGGCTGGTTGGTGGGGCCCAGAGCTAGGTATGGCATGGTCAAGCAGCAGGGGTGCTGTTTGGCCACTGGGTCGCGCCGCCGGCCGGGATGGCGCCACAGCGCTGGTGGTCGCCGTGTAGCGCCACGCCAATTTTAGGTTAGGACCCACTCATAGAGGCAACCTTGGCGTGGTGAGTGAGCTTATTGCCTTTTGATCAAAATGTACACAAATGCCTCATTTAGCATGTAGCTTGGAGGTGGTACACATGCGCTATTTAGTGCTGTCTCCTGCAGGAACCCAGGGATGAGATCATAGCATTAGCAGTGGATGTGCGATTCATTTCTTCTTTTCTCTCCTTATTTAAACCACCCCACTTTGCCTACTTTTTAGGAAGGTGGCAAGTAAGGCACAAAAAAAAAAAAAAAAGAAAATTGCCACCGTCTTCCAAAATGTGTTACTTTTTAACACCAGCTTTCTGGTATTAAGAAGTTGATAAATTTCCCCCTATAGGCGAGTCACTTTCTTCCATTTCTTGTCACTTATTTTTGCAGAAACTGCTGCATCTTTAATACATATGATGCTCTAATTAATAATAGCCTTTGCATACTACGACACCCGCAGATCATGGACTATATGGTAATGACATGGTTCATTCTGCCAAGGAAAGCCAATGATGCCTCTCTTGCTAATATGATATGTATTTGGTCCATTAGTTAAGATGACTGCATCATTGCCATATAGCCCAGGTTCCATTGGGGCATCCATATCTAGAGTTCAGGGTGCTAAGTCTACTTTCACAATAGCGTTTTAGTTTTCCGGTATTGATTTCCGTTATAGGGTCTCAATACCGGAAAAAAATTGTTCCGTTTTGTCCCCATTCATTGTCAATGAGGACAAAACTGAACTGAACAGAACGGAATGCTCAAAAATGCATTCTGTTCCACTTAGTTACGTTCCCATACCGGAGTTTGGTTTGCTTTCCGTCCTGGGATGCGGAGCAAGACGGCATGACCCCCAATGCAAGTCAATGGGGACGGATCAGTTTTCTCTGTCACAATAGAAAACGGATCCGTCTTCCATTGACTTTCAATGGGGTTCATGGCGGATCCGTCTTGGGTATGTTAAAGATAATACAACCTGATCCGTTCATAACGGATGCAGACGGTTGTATTATCAGTAACAGAAGTGCCGGATCCAGTAAAAACGCTAGTGTGAAAGTCGCCTAAGCGAGTGCACAAGACTCTACAAATGTAGCATTACATGATGGAGCCTGGTCCTAAGGCAGGAGACCCTCTTGTATAATGCACACAAGGACAAGGGTTGTCCTCATGAGAACCCCCTCATTGGAACTTGATAGAAATATTTCAAAGGCAAACATTACTTAAAGAGGTTATCCGAGTTATTTTTTTGTTCTTTCTATGTTCCTAACTAAGCAAATGTAACAGCTTTCCAATTAACTCCCTTTATGTGCAGTGGCTGGTTTCTCAGATTTCACTGAGGGTCACATGATCTGTGATGTCAGCTTCTCTCCCTGCTCTGATAAAGGTCTTTACAAGCCTGTGTCTGCTCTCTCCTAGGATTCTTAACCCCTTCAGCTGCACATACTGTCTAGCTGCAGCAGTGACAATTCTGGGCACAGGATCTGACAGACTAGAGAAAAGATCCTGTGTGTATTAGCAGTGTCATTATACAAGTGGGACTTGTAGTTCTACACTTACAAGTTGCTGTTTATTCT
Organism: Bufo gargarizans; assembly: GCF_014858855.1. Lineage (NCBI taxonomy): Eukaryota > Metazoa > Chordata > Amphibia > Anura > Bufonidae > Bufo > Bufo gargarizans. The sequence continues at coordinate 347,054,854 of NC_058085.1, read as the reverse complement.
CCCAGCACTCAGGGCAGCTCTTGTATCTACTCCCTTAGCAGTGTCATTATATAGCTTGGACTACACATACAACATGCTGCATAGCAGGCAGACATGTCACTCAGGGCAGCTCTTGTATTCACTCCCTTAGCAGAGCAGGGGGAGGGGCAGTTTTTATTGCATGTAAACAAAGGGCCAGAAAAGAACCAGGGAAATTAGGAAATATATAATTTTTATAAAACTTGCTTAGTTATTTTTTCAGAACTCGGATAACCCCTTTAAGGTTAATTCATACTATATTTGCAGTGTATGTTGGAAGTACATTGCCCATAGACTCTCATGTTGAAAAGACATACTGCAGAGTATAACTTTATTGCTGAATGTCTCTGTAAGGAGTAGCACAGCAGAAAAAAGGTATACCAACATATACCAGCGCGACTGGAGCCAGAAGAACATTCATTTAGGATGCAACAATACCTTTATTTCTATATGAAAAATTGAGCAAGGGAGTGTTTTGAATTTTACATGTTTTTATGTGGTTTTTTTTTTTTTACTGTTGTAGTCTATGGAATTCTGAGACACTGCCTGCCGAGCCATGCCTCTGGCACAGCTTTTCAGGCAGTTAAACATGACAGGCCTGGAAACCTCCACAAGGCCACAGGCTGTCTTTGCAAACGATCAGAGCCCTGTGATTTTCCCACAGGGGCTCTGATAGGAAGGCACAGAGAGCCCCCTCTCTCTGCCTAACCCCACAGATGCTGCAATTGCTTTTGCCAGTGGTATCTGTGGAGTTAAATGACCAGGATCGGCATCATCGCCGATCCCGGTCATTGCTGCTGGATGCCAGCTGTGTTAGGCTACTTTCACACTCGCGTTTTGGGCAGATCCATAATGGATCTTCAAAAACTGATCTGTTACAATAATACAACCGCATGCATCCATCATGAACGGATCCGTTTGTATTATCTGTAACATAGCCAAGACGGATCCATCATGAACTACATTAAAAGTCATGAAATCCGTGGCAAATCCGCAGTGCAATACGTGACAAATTCGCATATACCCCTCAGTAATTCCAAACGTGTGCATGCTAGCTTACATATGAACAAGTTTTTACAAAATTCAACTCATAACCCATGTCATATAAAACCTATACCTTGAGCCGAATGTGCAGTCGCAATAAATCACGCAGTACAATCCAGGCTTGTTAAAATGGTAATATTTCTGTCATTCATCGAGAGCTAATCTACCAAGAATAACGTTCGCGTCCAAAAAGGCATTCATAAGCAAATAACTGGGAAACGCAGAGTTGATTTATGGCGGGTGTTAATAGGGTAACAAAAGAATAATTTCTGTGTTTCTATGTTTCTGTGTAATAACCTATAATCCACTTTCCTATACATTTCAGAAATGTTATAAAATATTATATAAGTATCACGTTTATACTATGTTTCTGAGCATCTCATGTAGAACTGTCACTGCCTCCTGAAGTTGGATTATTAGGACTTGGAGTGTGTTGGAAAGGTCACTACTATGTAAAATTGTCTTGTAGAGATTGTGCCTCCGGGTGCCATTCATTTTATCTCTCATTTTGTTTTGTTTTTTTTGTTTTTTTTTCTACCTATGTATTTATACTTATAGATGACAATTTTGGATTTTTTTCTGCCTGACATCTATTTCACATGGAATGAATGAAAACCCTAAGAGGAGAAGTTTTCTTTGCAAGCAATCAGGGTGTAGGCTATACTGTATGTAAGAGAAAATGTATCTGAGGGAGCAAAGGTCCTTTTACATGGTCCGATGCAGAACTAATCAAGAATAAAACAAGTGGATCAGTGCTTATTTAAACATCCTTCCCACCAGTTAATGTAAACTCTCTGGGGGATAAACAATCATTACTACGATCGTTCATTCCGCATACACATCATTTGATGTCACCAGCACATAGGAAAACATGCTTCCGACCAGTGAGAGTTTTTATGTTCAATCAGCTGACAAATCAGTGTTTGCCGATTTATCGGCCGAAAGGAATGTTTAGACATGAAGTGATTGGACAAACCAATGTTCCCACCATTGGCTCATGTAAAATTATGTAAATGTGAAAAGCCTTTAATGACAGAAAGTAGGGGAGGAACAGGAAAGTAACTAAGTGATGCAGTGGCTACCACTAATAAGACGGCAGGCTTAGATGGTATTCCAATTAAGTTACATGCAACATTTTAGGAGCCATCCTTAATAGAGATATTGGATACTTTTCATGTAGCCTTCTTTTAGCAGGCCCTGCCGTTTTCCATGAAGAAGGCAGTTCTGTCACTAATTCCTAAAAATGGCAAATCCCCAATGAAAATGAAAGGGTATCGTCCAACTTCTCTTTTAAATATGAAACTGTTAGCTAAGATTCTATCCAATCGCTAATTAACCACAACTGCTACAATAATACATCTAGACCAAACTCTTTTTGTACTGGGGAAATATAGCATATTCTCAGTCCTCAATCGTGGTGGTCTTTTAGTGATTTATGCAGATAAAGCATTAGATACAGTCGAATCGGCGCGGGGGGGGGTGGATCCTTTTGGAAAAACTGGGTTTTGGAGAGAATTTTATTGGATGGACAAAGCTACTCTATGAAAAATCCAAGAGCTAGAATATTCTAAATGGTTTAAATTAGGTTGTGGAACTAGACAGGGTTGTCCCCTTTCTACTTTATTTGCCATTGTCATAGAACTATTGGCCTCCATGATTAGAAGGGATCTTTCATTGAGGGTTTTTCATATTTGAGTTGTTGGAAAAGGATTTTGGTATACGTGGAATATAAGCTCCTATTTATGACTGATATTAAGGAAGTTGAGCACGTTGTCTGCGTATATGGAATCTTTAGGGGGGGGGGGGGGGGGGGGTCCAGACAGGAGATAAGTTTGAAGTCCTGTTTTCTATCATTGGGGAATACCATGGATATTAGGGTACTACAGTATGGGATAATGGTAGTAGATAGGATTCAATATTTGGGTATATAGATATCTTGTAATAGCTTGGATTTTTTTAAAGTTAAATTATTTTGTCCTTTGAGTATTTAAGGGGAACAGAGAAGGGCATGGAGAAGAGTAACACTGGCTAGAGGTTCATAAATTGCATTGTTAAAAATGGTGGAGCTCCCAAATATTCCACAAGTTTTCTTTCACCAACACAATTTTTAAAACAATAGAATCAATTATTAATGATATTATATCATTGGATAAAAAAGCAGATATAAGGCAGAAGTTATTAACAACACCAATTATTAAGAGAGGCGTCCTGATTTTTTTACTTATTTTATCACAGTTACAACATTTGATCGCTTGGCACATCTTTGATAATATTTGTAGACCAACTGGATGGGAACAAGGATCTTTATGTATTTAAATTACAACATAAGATTTGGACTGATACAAAAAAGAAAGAAGGGATTAAAAGGGTTGTCCATTAAAAACATTCTACAGTTTTCAAACCAGCACCTGGATCTGAATACTTTTGTAATTGCATGTGATTTTAAATTTTGTATAGCCACTGAGTTATTCAATAAAATGTGTGTGTATAGTGCCACTTAATTTCTTATTTCCCTGTCCTTCTCACTGAGATGGCCGCACATGCTCAGTTCTATCCTTCAACTGCCTCCTGAGCTGTGATAGGGAGAGCATGGACACGCCCCCTGAGCTGCAGCAGAAAAGACACTCCTCTTGAGCTGTCAGCTTGATAGAAATCTAGCAGATTGACCTGTGGATATCTCTGGATCCATGTGAGGTACAGGGCTGGTTCTAGCTTTGTTAGAAAAAGACTTTCATATACTATATGATGTCTGATTTTAATTTTTTAGATTAATCATGGAATAACCCTTTTAAGAGATATTTAGAATGTATTCCTCTTTTAAATATTTATAATTAAGAGGAATTAAAAAAATTCCCAGACATGTTTTTTTGGATTAGGAAGGGTAGATATTTGATAGGTCATTTATTTTTAAACGGGGAACTTACATCATTTGATTCACTTAGGGGATAATCAGGTATTGGTATCGATAGTTACAAGTCTTGTACGGTTTTAAGAAGCTTAGTGTCTTTATAGCTACTCATAACTTCTCTCGGTTTATGGTTAATCACAGTTTATGTTACTCCCCTAACTTTTTGTTCAAGATAAAACTTTGAAGGGGTTCAAATTGTCCCAAATATGGTGATAAAGATATGGCACATTTGTTGTGGTGGTGCCCAAAATTATTTCGATATTGGTCGCAGATTAAAGATTATATTAATTTTAGATGAAGACTTGAAGCTTTAAGGTCCCCAATTGTGGGACCTTGAAGCTGAAATATTGAAACATTGGGTAAAATATAATTTACTTTTCCAATTGTTATTTTTGGGTCAACTTTTATAAAAACAGTGCCTCTGCTTCTAGGATTAATGATAAATGCTATAGATGGAGTTCTTTTATTCTTTTCTCCCAACACAGCTTTCTGGGTTTTGTAGGTTTTTTAGGCAGGGGGTAAGGGGGAGATAACTTAAAAAGTGAATTGTATGTTAATATTTTCTTGTTTATTATCTATAACAATGACAATGTAAAAAAAAAAAAAGTCACCCAGTGACCAAAACAGGCAAATTGCTCATAGTGTAGACTATGGGGAAAAAAATACATTCTTTAAGTCAATTTGTATTAAAAAAAAAATGTATAACTACAAAGCAAAAACAATGTCAGTCAGCACTTCCTACCAAACCAAAACAACTTCTGTGGACTGAAATAAGAAATATTCTGATATACCAATATAAAATATATGAATAGCCTAATACAGCGATGCCCAACCTGCGGCCCTCCAGCTGTGGTAAAACTACAACTCCCATCATGCCCTGCTGTAGGCTGATGGCTGTAGGCTGTCCGGGCATGCTGGGAGTTGTGGTTTTGCAACAGCTGGAAGGCTGCAGGTTGGGCTTTCCTGGCTTAATATGTGAACATAATAATTAAGTGAAGTAAATTACATCCTACCACATTCCTTTCACAGTATAATAAACTTGAAAAATCCAAAGTAAAATAATCAAAGTAAGTTCATTAGCTAAAGATCCGGCAAAATGGACAGTTTTAACCGATTTAGCATAACAGATATAATAAATGTTAATTTGCACTTAACAAATTACGTAAATACTTTGGGTATTTAACTAAGTGTCAACGTTTGCTACATTTGTTCTCCCTCTTACTCCCATTATAAGATATGACTTAAAAAAGTTATTTCACCGAAACGTCACATATCTGGATTTCTAATGTTTAAAGGGAACCTGTCATCAACTTTATGTTGCCCATACTAACAGCAGCATAAAGTAGAGACAGGTGAGTTGATTTCAGCGATCTGTCATTTAGAGGTTAAAAGTAAGTGGTTGCCAAGAACCAACATCACAATCATTGCAGACCAGGCCTGGAAAAGAGTCCCGGCCACCTGAGAAGAGTCCTGGTTATTCATGACTTCCTGCTCTCCTGCCCACCTGCTGATTAGAGATGTCCCAAACTTTTCGCCGGCGAACATAGCTTGTTCGCGTTAGCCGCTGCGGGCGAACATATGCGATGTTCGGTCGGCCTCCTATACGTCATCATTGAGCAAACTTTGACCCTGTACCTCACAGTCAGCAGACACATTCCAGCCAATCAGCAGCAGACCCTCCCTCCCAGACCCTCCCACCGCCTATCAAAAAGCAAGCACAGCATCCATCTTAGATTAATTCTGAAGCTGCAGTGTCGCAAAGTTGTAATCACAATGCGATTAATACAGGTTATATTAATCGCATTGCGATTACAACTTAGAGCTGGGTTCCTAATGGTTATATTAATAGAATATAACGAAGATTGAGAATACAGTGCTATATTTGTTGTCAATTCTAGCAATACAACCATTAGGAACAGATCTAAGTTGTAATCGCAATACGAATAATGCAGGTTATATTAATCGCATTGCGAATTCAACTTAGAGCTAAGTTCCTAATGGTTGTATTGCTAAAATTGACGAATATAACGAATACAGCACTATATTCTCAATCTTCATTATATACTAGCAATACAACCATTAGGAACCCAGCAGCTCTAAGTTGACAACAACTTTCTCAAATCCGACAGTACATTCTAGCATGGAGTCGTTCCCATGGTGATGGGGACGCTCCATGAGCACGGAAGTCGGCAGAAGCTCTAAGTTGAAATCGCAATGCGATTAATTTAAGTTCTATAAATCGCATTGCGATTTCAACTTAGAACTTCTGCTGACTTCCGTGCTCATGGAGCGGGACGATGGGGACCATCACCATGGGAACGACTCCATGCTAGAATGTACTGTCGGATTTGAGAAAGTTGAAATCGCAATGCGATTAATTCAAGTTCTATAAATCGCATTGCGATTTCAACTTAGAACTTCTGCTGACTTCCGTGCTCATGGAGCGGGACGATGGGGACCATCACCATGGGAACGACTCCATGCTAGAATGTACTGTCGGATTTGAGAAAGTTGAAATCGCAATGCGATTAATTCAAGTTCTATAAATCGCATTGCGATTTCAACTTACCACACTCTGGGTCAACTAAGTAATTTTCCATGGGAGTTTTGCCATGGGTCCCCCTCCGGCATGCCACAGTCCAGGTGTTAGTCGCCTTGAAACAACTTTTCCATCACTATTGTGGCCACAAAGAGTCCATGTGGGTTTTCAAATTCGCCTTCCTATTGAAGTCTATTGCGGTTCGCCAGGTTCGCACGTTCGCGAACATTTGCGGAAATTCGCGTTCGCCGTTTGCGAACTGAAAATTTTATGTTCGCGACATCTCTACTGCTGATGACTGACAGTCTAATACCTAGTTTTCTCCCTTTCTCTCTAGGAGAGAACTGCCAATCATCAGCAGATGGGAGGGGAGAGCAGGAGATTATAATAACCAGGACTCTTCTCAGGTAGATTTGACTCTTTTCCAGGCCTGGGCTGCAATGATTATGATGCTGGATCTCGGCAACCTCTTACTTTTAGCTGATGAGTGACACACTGCTGACATCAGCATTTCTGTCACTATTATATGCTGCCCTCAGTGCAATCAGCATAAAGTTGATGACAGGTTCCCTGTAAGTGGAAGGACTAATGTTTGCACCACTGATTTGCTGTTTCACCTGATGTAAATAAGTAAAAAAAAACAAACATATTATTCACTTGCATACAAGAGAGTGCCCTGGAACTTCTTTTTTGGGATTATTCGGGTTGAAGAACCATTCCTGGTGGCATCTCTGGAAAGCTGGAGTGCAGTTCCAGCTATCCCTATGAGTGCCCATTCAGTGCAGTTATAAAAATAAATTAAAAAATCTGCAGAAATTAGGTAAAGGGGTGGTGACTTTTCCCACAAAGAAAACCAATGAGGTTTCTGCAATATTGTCAAGACTATTATTATGTGCCAAAAAGTCGCAGTGGAGCTGTAGCTTACAAGTAGATTGACAGTTAGATGAAGAAAATGGAAATGTCCAGATAAAAACTATTCACAAACCTTTCATGACAGTCATTACAATATAATGTAACACTATATAGTTTTACTCAAAATTATAAGACTGCCAAGACACAACCTCTCCCTACTTCCATATGACATAGATAAAACAGTTATATGTGCCTGGCATTTTATTTGATCTGGTTGCTAACTGGAATGTGCGGTAATATGTAGGAATGAGACCCAGGGGCCTTTCATCTGCATCACTTCACTAACAAAGAAGATAGAAATTGCTCTAGCCTTTAGGGTATGTTCACACTGGGGGGTTTTTGAAGTATTTTAAAGAAAAAACCTGTAGGATCAGTTGATGGTTCCTATTCCTTTCTCTCCTCCTGTACCAGTCTGTAACTCGTCTTGTTCATGCTTTGTGCAATTGTCTGTATTATGTATGTGCACCCCTTTTCATATGTACAGCGCCATGGAATGAATGGCGCTTTAATAATAAATAATAATAATAATAATAATTTTCCACTGGATGCCAGATTACAAAATTATTCTTGTGCATAAGACCTCTTACACTGCTGGTGTAAAGGTCCCGCCAATTACCTGATGAACGAGCAAAATGGTCGTTCATCAGGCAATGGTATTGTTTGTGCAGAAACCTAAATCATCATTTGCCGGCAGCAGAAGATGCCATCTAAACAGCACTGTGCTGCCAACAAACAATGGTTCTGCATGGGGGGAGAAATGGATTTAACGATTGCTCCTCCCCATACTGTGGAGGAGATTGTTTTATGTAAATGCAGCTTTCTCCTCCACTGCCGAGCAGGAGACTGTTAAGAAGAAATGCTTCCTTCCCGACAAACGTCTGCTCCACCAGGCTATGTAAAGGCACATATATACATCCAGGTCTGACCACAAGGCCCATTAGCGTGTCAATTACTCAACTGGTGCCTTAAAAGATAAAAAGACAGCTGCACTGGGTAAAGCTTCCTTCCCTCATTTTTCATTTTGGCAGTGTTATCTGACACGGTATGGTAATGTTATTTAGGCACTCTAGAACTATTAATTGGGCACTACATGGTAAACTATAAGAAGTTTGTGGAACCATTCAAATTAAGGCCGCGACCTGCCCACATTAGTCTTCATAAGCTTTGTCATGATTTTTTATAGGATGGATGATAATCATTAAGGGGGTAATTTATGAAAACAGAAATACACCTATATTAGGCCTATTTCTGGTGCAGATTGTGGCGCAAAGGTCCTTTGTGCTGCAATCTGCGACTTTTCCCTGCTCACGCCAGGTCTAAAAAAGTGCCATTGGCGAAGAAGCGGACGGGCTGGCCTGGTTTAGCTATTTATTTCTCATTTTTGCAGTATACCAGAGCTGGTTGTGGTTGCTGATATGCCAGAGCCTCTGAAGTGCTGGTATAATGCCATTACAAGAAAGTTAACTTGAAAAAACTATAAAATAATATAAAATGTAACTAACCATTTCATAACTTTTATATAGCTGCAAGGTTTTCTACAAACATTTACCGATTCCGCTTCCAAAAAGTAGACCTCTTGTAACAATCCCCTTATTTTTGTAACCTGTTATCATGTAATTCTACGCTGTTAACAGACATTTTATATTAAACAATTTGTTCCATGTCCCTGGGCTGATTGAACGTTATTTCTTCATCCTCATCATGGACTAATGGAATATAAATCTCTGTTTTGAATCAGTCCACACTCAGTGTATCCAAGATTGGCAGGAATCATACATTAAGGATATCTGTAGATAATCAGGTCCAATTACATTACTTACAAAATGAACTCAATATTTTGGGTAATTATCTCTATTTAATTCAAAAATATTTAGCAAATTCAACAAAAAATTATTTTTAAGAGTAACTGTCATTTCAAAAAATGAGGTTTTGATGAGTGAAGGGTCAAGTCCACCAACAATTGGTAAAACGAAGGGACAAAAGTGTTCAGCCAACAGCCATCTTTCTTCTAGATATTTGGAGTCCGTCTTTAGCTAATAAGAAGAGGCAGTGAACGGCCAAGCGCTTCTGCTGCAAGTAATAGGGGTCTCTCCCAGACCCGCACTGAGAAAAACTGTCATGTCAAAGGTTTAGAAAAGCACCATTTTTGACCATGGAGAGGTATTGCAGCAGTGACTGAATTGGACAAGAGTGGCGCTATCTTTAGAAACAAACAAGCCATTTCCTTTAACTGGTTAAGGAAGCTTAATGGCGACAACTGGGCAGACTTCACCTGTCACTGGGGCTGCTGTCAATTAATATTTATTACTATTATTATTATTAATAATAATAATAATAATAAATTCCAAAAAGTTTTTTTTTACTTTTCAGAGAAAGAGAAAGAAAGTATAAAAAATAAATATAATAAATAAAATAATACACAAGAAATAACCCACTACCAAAAAACAATGCCCACCTTAAAGGTTGTGATAGAAATAGCAAAGACCCTATTAAATAAAATTGGGCATGTAATATATCAAACTTGTAGGGAAATATTATATGGGTGCAGGAAAAAATGGTAAATTGTAAAAAAAATATTTCCACTATTTCCACTATTTCCACTATGTGTATAACTGCCTGGTAATGAAGACGTAAATGACCCTAGTCCTGAATCGGAAATCTCAAAAAAGGCCCTTTAAAAGGGTTATTAAGGTTTTTCAAATTAATGGTCTATCTTTAGGATAGGTTGTAGAGTTCAATGAATCGATTTTAAATGAATCAGATCCGTCATGAATTTCACAAAAATTCTTCAGCCAAGCCAATTTGAAGTTTTGGTGATTCCCTTCAGATGAATCGCGGAAAACGGTGACCACTATTTTAAGAATTCAGTACACTAGTGAGAGAAACGGGGCAGGAAGGATGAAGGTGGAAGATCATATGACCCTGGGTGGGGCCCCGGATTGCAAGCTAGCCACAATGCTTTGCAGGCAGCCTAACAGCCAGTTAGGAGGCAGGATATTGGCCGGTATATTAGGGTGAAGCATGGATACCACTGTAAGCTCTGTCACTGATGTGAGAGGATGTGTCTGCCATGTCTCTGACAGAAACCAATTACAAACAAAAGCCAGACATCTTAGGATCTTGTATGGACAGTGTAGCAATAGCTTTACTTGGATAGACTGATTTACTAGGTAGAAAGTCAGGTCTTATCAGTACGGACAGTATAGGGGCAGTTATTGTACTGGGAATGAGTGAATAAAAGTAAGGGCAGCTGCTGGAGCTGTTCATGTCCTGCACTGCCTGAACAAAGATCTCTTAAAGAGACAGTACTCCTTTTTCTGTGCATGAGCCAACCTTTTTTTCCCACAACCTGTTACAAAGTTTCTACAAGTCATAAGTTCTTTATAGGCATATTCTCAGCACCACAGGTAGTGGCATATAATGCGCAATTGCGCCTTTTTCTTTCCAAAAACATCAAGCTACTGAAATTTTGCTACTATTTAAAAGTGCGCCGTTTTTGGATGCTTGTTCAGAACAAGCCACTGTTTCTTCCGACACTGCCATTTGTGTGTATAAACATGAGCAGGCATCTTCCCTCTCTAAGACATAAGTTTTGGACTACTTGTTAAGAACAAGCCACAATTTTTTTCCCCAGAACTCTGTGTATGTGTTTAAACACCATCTGCCCCCGATATGGGAACATTTTTGGATGCATTCCAATATGAAAAAGAATAATGCATGTGAAGACACAGTGTGTTTTTAAACAGACATTTACCCATAGCTTTATATGTCAGTGTCACTCTGACAATATTTACTATTGCTGTCATTGTATGTAAGGGGTTGTCTCACCTCAAACATTGGTGGCATATCGCTAGGGCTCTTGAGTGTTAGACCAACTGCAATCTACTATTGCTAGCCTATTCTAAGGATAGGGCATGAATTTTTAAAACCTGGACAACTCCTTTAAAGTTAAATCCCTACCACACGATTGTTCTGTATTCCCATTAAGTGGGAAGAGCCTTATGGTTTTAATAACTTGCATTGCTGAGTTCAATGGAGGAACATAATTGAATTTAAACTCCAGCTTTATTGATGCCAGCTTCTAAAGGAATGTTGTCTATGTTTTAATTTGAGGCTTCACTTCTTAAGAAGAGTACAGGGAGAATTATAGTGATGAGAATCAGGAATGTATGTGACACATTCATAAGTGAGAATGGAAGAAAGTCACCCCCTCCTGAGTGAACACATGCCCCGGGGTGATTTCGACTCCTGTTTTAGTATACAAATATTAGGCAAATAACGCTAATTTGACTTATGTCTAGGAAGAGCTTATTCTCCACCAGTAATGACTATCACATTGATGTGTTCATATCTCAGCAATAGACTACTGTGAGGATGGGTCTTGAAATGTTGCACATCCTGAGTCCATTAAATGAAATGCTGCTAATTTACCAATCCTGCTAAATAAGAACATGCACTGAACTGAAAGATTCAATGAAGGTAAAATCACATATCAAAGCCCCAACAAGCGTGCAACAAGATGCCCCCCCCCCCCCCCATGTACTAAGTAATGGCAATATAGCTGAAGACCTGAAATGGACATGAAAAGACCTGTATATACACTTTATTAGGGCATATGGACATCATAGAGGAGGTATCCCACTTGGTACCTCCTTGTATGAGTCCCATTCTGGCAGACCTTAGCCACTGCAGGGAAAATCGCTGGTTTCCCCTTCCCAAAATCAGCTGTTTGCCAGTGGTGCAGGCAACAGATTTATTAAATAATTTTTCGGTTATGTTTCTTAATAATTCTCAATTTCATTATCTATATTTAAAAAATTAAATCCTGAAATCTTGCAGCTCTCTCACTGACCGCTGAACTCCATAATAGGCTGATACTTCCTGTTCTGTATAGACCACTTCTCAGTCATTTGATTATCATCACAGGTAGGATTAACAATACCAGGGTTAACAATGTTCGCAATAGGTGATGATCACAGCTCACTTCCTCCCCCTCCCTGCACAGTGACCTCTGCACAGGTCACAGAGCATGCCCACAACAATCTCTCATAGACGTCAATGAGTCACCTCCAGACTACTGGGTCATATGGCCCATGTGGCTGCTGTAAAGCAAATCTCTGAATGCTGTTAATTGCAGGTATGCAAGATGGCTGCCCTAATAATCATGCATAAAATACAAAAAAAAAATACCAAAAAATCTACAAACAGAAAATAAAAACAGATTCCAGAATTCCAGTTTCAATTAGAAATATATATATATATATCTGATACATTCCTACCACCATGACCTTATTTTTTACTGGAAAAAAAAAGCTTCTGCACCAGTTAGATTGGCCTATGTAAAAATAATAATGCATGTATATATATTTGTCTTAAATGTACATATGCTGCCACATAAAATGTATGTTGACCTTATAAAAAATTATTTAAACTCTTCATGATTTGAGGTTGCCAGGCTCAGTGATGTTCTGAAAGCTACAGGCTGGATTTCTTGACTAGTTTGAAATTTATATTGAGGCACTGGCCAGCCCGATGAATGTGGATGTAGTAGCGTCATTCAAGGGGCAGCACATCTGCTACATGGTTCCTCCAGGTGTGAACACTCTTGTTAAATTCTCTGAATTTTTATAAAAATAAGAAAGCAATGAATGTAACAGAAAGATGTCACAAATCAAATCACATCTGCAAGATACGGTATGTATGACTGAATGTTCGTTAGCCAGTCTACACCGTTACTGCTTTATCTCTGCATTTAGGCCCCAAATATGTGGTCCATTAGGGCTCGGAGGTCTTTTACTAAGAAAAATACAAGCATAAATCTGCAATACTATGGTTATAATACTACAGTCATATGTGTAATAATGTAAGTACATCAGTATGTAGAGATTAAAAGCATGACATAAACTCCAACAAACTTTGTACAGGAATTATAATTAGATAAAGCTAAATAATATAATTCAATTAGGTTATAAACTAAGTTAACATAATCAGGAAGTGTAAGCAGCATTAGACATGTATGATTGTGCTCGCGTCTGCAGATGATTTGCACTATTGTTATTGTGTAATGTTGAGTATCTTCTTGCATTGTCCTTTTATAATCTTTTGTAAAATTTATCTTCTGATGTTTAAGTCAAGCGAAAGTCGAAACCCAACTAAGTCTATTTTGGCTAGTTGGTGTTTTTATGTTTATGTTTTCTGTTTGAGTGTTTTCTTTTGTGGCTTAGAAAAATTACCATCTATTCTCTCTTTTAAAGGGAACCGGTCAGACTTCTACAGAGTTTTCTACCTTTCTCTCTAGGAGAGAACTGCCAATCATCAGCAGATGGGTGAGAGAGCAGGAGATTATAATAACCAGGACTCTTCTCAGGTAGATCTGACTCTTTTCCAGGCCTGGGCTGCAATGATTATGATGCTGGTTCTCGGCAACCGCTTACTTTTAGCTCATGAGTGACACACCGCTGACATCAGCATTTCTGTCACTATTTTATGCTGCCCTCAGTGCAATCAGCATAAAGTTGATGACAGGTTCCTTTTAAATGGGGTTTTCCAAGATAATTTTTTACTGATGACCTATCCCCTGGATAGATCGTCAGAATCTGATCGGTGGGGGTCTAACACCCAGGACCCCTACCAATCAGCTGTTGGAGAAGGCTTGAGCTCGAAGTGGTGCTGCAGCCATCTCTCAGCTTTTTCTCGGCCATGTTACGTCGCGTTTGTTGGTCACATGGCCTAGGCGCAGTTCAGCTCCATTGAAGTGAATGGGGCTGAGTGCGATACCAAGCACAGCCGCTATACAATGAATGGAGCTGTGCTTGGTGAACTCAGAGCATGGTGCCTTCTCAAACAGCTGATCAGCGGGATCCCGGGTGTCAGACCCCTACCGATCAGAAAACCCCTTTAATGAGGATCTATCCTCTCTCATAACATGCTTTAGTTAAAAAGGTTTGAGGATATTTTAATACTAATCCTCTATATACACTGTACACTATACACAGTGCAGGTCTGACACCCAGGACCTGCACTGATCAGCTTTTTGAGAAGGCACAGGTGAGCGCTTCTGCCTTCTCTCAGCTCACCAAGCACAGCACCGTACATTTGATAGTGGCTGTGCTTTGTATCGCACTCAGGCCCATTCACTTCAATGAGGCTGAGCTGCATCTAGGCGCGGTGACGTCAGCGCAGGTCCTGCTGAATGAATATTGAAGATCCTTCTATCTTCATTCAGCAGGACCTGCGCTGAGGTCACCACGCTCACCACATGGTGAGCGCGATTACGTGATCAAAGGTCCTTTTGCAGGTCCTGAAAGAAGAAGAAAGAAGATGATGCTGGCTGCGCGAACAAGAGGATGAGGCGAGTTCATAATTTTTTTTTTTAACCCCTCAAGCCACATTTTAGTAAGCATTTTGTATAAAGAATGCTATTCTTTTCCCTTATAACAATGTTATAAGGGAAAATAATACAGTGATTCGACTTTAATGAGGTCCGGGGTTGCTCATCCCTAGTATCTCCTAGCAACCGTGCGTGAAAATCGCACCGCATCTGCACTTGCTTGCGGATGTTTGCGATTTTCACATAGACCCATTCATTTCTATGGGGCCTGCGTTGCGTGAAAAATGCAGAATAAAGAACATGCTGCGATTTTCAAGCAACACACAAGTGATGCGTGAAAATCACCGCTCATCTAAACAGCCCCGTTGAAGTGAATGGGTCTGGATTCAGTGCGGGTGCAATGCGTTCACCTCACGCATTGCACCCGTGCGGAATTATCGCCTTTATGAAAGGGGCCTTAATGCTTGTGTTCCCCATGAAATAACAATTCTGGAGCATCTTTTTTACAGAATCCCATGCTGCATGGTTCATCTGTTATTTATTCCTCCTGGAAATGTATGAATAAAATGACAACTGGGTGTTATCATTCCGCTTGTAAATGAGATGTGTCCCTGTACACACTGATATTGTCTGATCAATGGAAAATAGAAGTTTGTTCAGCACTCAGATAAACTCCATCATACTTCATTTACCGTATTTTTCGCCCTATAAGACGCACCGGCCCATAAGACGTACCTAGGTTTTTGGGGAGGAAAATAAGAAAAAAAAAAAATTTAACAAAAAGGTGTGCTTTTGGTGGGTTTGGAACTAATGGTGGTCTGTGGATGGCACTATTACTGGGGATCTGTGAAGGACACTGTTATGGGGAATCTGTGGATGGCACTGTTATGGGGGGATATGTGGATGACGCACTGTTATGGGGGGATCTGTGACGGACACTGTTACGGGGGGATCTGTGGCTGACACTGTTACGGGGGGATCTGTGGCTGACACTGTTACAGGGGGATCTGTGGCTGATACTGTTACAGGGGGGATCTGTGGCTGACACTGTTACAGGGGGGATCTGTGGCTGACACTGTTACAGGGGGGATCTGTGGCTGACACTGTTACAGGGGGGATCTGTGGCTGACACTGTTACAGGGGGATCTGTGGCTGACACTGTTACAGGGGGGATCTGTGGCTGACACTGTTACAGGGGGGATCTGTGGCTGACACTGTTACAGGGGGGATCTGTGGCTGACACTGTTACAGGGGGATCTGTGGCTGACACTGTTACAGGGGGGATCTGTGGCTGACACTGTTACAGGGGGGATCTGTGGGTGGCACTGTTACAGGGGGGATCTGTGGGTGGCACTGTTATAGGGGATCTGTGGGTGGCACTGTTATGGGGGATCTGTGGGTGGCACTGTTATATATGTGCCATCCACAAACCCCCCAGCCCATAACAGTGCCATCCACAAACCCCCCAGCCCATAACAGTGCCATCCACAGATGTCCCCCATAAAACTGTTATCCACAGATTCCCCCCCCCCCCCTGCTCCAGTGCTGCAGTATACAAATATAAAATGTCTCATTCAATTAAAAGTGATTAAACATGCCCCATCACTCCTAATATTACCGTACATCCTAACAGCTTCGGTACAACGCAGGCAGGCCGGCCGGCACGTCACTCACTGACGTCACGTGCCTGCGCC
Source organism: Bufo gargarizans (assembly GCF_014858855.1). Classification (NCBI taxonomy): domain Eukaryota; kingdom Metazoa; phylum Chordata; class Amphibia; order Anura; family Bufonidae; genus Bufo; species Bufo gargarizans. Next base: position 347,038,409 of record NC_058085.1, on the reverse strand, counting down.
GCCTGCTTCAATAATAAAGTAGGCGGCGCAGGCACGTGACATCAGGGAGTTATGCTGCCGCCCGCCTGGCCTGCCTGCCTGCATTCTACAGAAGCTGTTAGGGTGTACGGTAATATTAAAAGTGGGGGGGCATGTTTAATCACTTTTAATTGAATGAGACATTTTATATTTGTATAGTGCAGCACTAGAGCGGGCGGCCCCCAGCTTCTCCTCCCAGTCCCTCTCCGCTCGCTCATACATCGCAGCCTGCGATGTAAAAAATGTCAGCATTCGCCCCAAAAGACGCAGGGGCATTTTTCCCCCATTTTGGGGGGGGGGGGGGTCTTATGGGGCAAAAAATACGGTAGTCTTCGAACATATAGAAATTTTTTAAATCAATTACACTAACGCGTTTCTGGTGGACAACCTCCACTCAAGGCTGCTTGTCCAACAGAAATGCGTAAGAACAGTGCCATCGGTGCCAGCAACTTTTTAAAATATTTTAATAGTATGGGTGGTTTTGCACGTGGCAATGCCCATAATGCAATTTTTTTTGTTTCTTTTTATTTGGGGGAAGGGGTGATTTTAATTTAATTTTTTTTATATATATATATATATATATATATATATATATTATTATTATTATTATTTTTTTTTACTTTTTGTTAAGTCCCCCAAGTGGACCACAATCATCAGATGTAAATTGCTCCATTAGTCTGTATAGAAATCACTATATCACAGTTCAGTGCTGCCACCTAGTGGCCTGAACTGGGATATACTAACAATGAGCCTGGAAGCCTAGTACAAGCTGCAGCTTATTTATAGGACAGGGTGCTTTCCCCATTCTCCGCTGGGGGAAAGTGCGCCTGAAGAGGAATCCCACGCTTCCGGTTTTTAACACTCTTAGATGCCGTGAGTGAGGGGAACTCATTGCTGTGAGGGGGTATGAGGCATGAGGGTGCAGATCTGTGTGAGGAGCTTTATGGGTTGTGAGAGAGGGCCGGAATCAACAGAATGTAACTGTGTTGTTAGTACATAATTACAAGATTTGGGGCCCCACTTTTGATTTTGCCCAAGGCCACATTTTGTCTAAAACCGGCCCTGAATATACCCTAATGTTGTCCACTGGTGCAGACCGGAATAGACTGTGTTCACGTCTGCATCGGAGGCTACTTCATGGATTCCTCCACTTCTGAAAAGTAGTAGTGCCTGCAGTGCTATTATAATTACTTTAAAAGAAAGGACACCTTGGTGGAACCTAACGGACCCCATTATAAATTAATGGGGTCCATTGGGCAGCTCTAGTGTCCGTCTGTTATAAATAGAAGCCACAATGCTGATGTGAGTCTTAGATTATGTAGAGACACATCCTATTGACAAGGCTTTAGTTGCCTATTTATTCATTCCACTCATGCCAAGAGGAATAAAAGAGGAAAATCACAAATTGGAAAATAACCAAAGCAAATCTTCCATGTGTGAACATACGATAAGACTGTGTAGGTATACACCCATTGACAAGGGAAATGGTCGCACCAAATTACTCATATACTTCTAGGAAGAATAACAGAGAAATACTGTAGAACAATGTAGAGGTCTAAGAAATATGTTTCGGGAATTCATGAGGAATACAAGTATTTACTAAAACAGACATGTCGGGAGAGGTGAGAGTCCTGCCTTAAAGGGGTTGTGCTAGGTTCTAAAGGTATTTCCTGACCACAAGACAGGGACTAACAATCTGATCCATGTGGTCCGACCAATGGGACCACCACTGATCATGAGTTTACCCTGAATGAATGCAGTGGTAGGATATGCATGACCGCTGAAACTCCATTCATTCTCTATGGGACTGCATTAGACTGCCTTTTATTTTTTTTAGGCGTTGTTATTTTTGTGCTCTTTATAGAGTGCTTTTCTGTACCAGATTATTTTTTTGCATCTTCAAAACCTCTCAGTATCTTAACATAGCTCTGGAGAATTCTGTGGCTCCACATACCATGGCTGTATGAATAGTGTTGTTGAAGACATCTTGAAGTAATAAGTCCCCCTTGATGACACCTCTTCAGCACCTAGTAAATCTGACCTTTTCTTTCATCTGTCATTACACCGCATCAGATGACTCACTAAGCCGGTTACAGATTGCGTCCAAATTTCAGGATTTGCTAGAAGGAACATGTGCTCCTTGAAATTGATTGCTGATATTACAAGTGTTTAAATCTATTTCCCGTCACCTTCAGATTTGGAGGTCAGTTGACGGGAAGTCATTGTGCTGTCATGGAGAACTTCTAGGGCAATTTATTATTGGTACTAGAACAATATCAGGCCACTGCGTCTCTGATTCAGTATTCTGCTGACGACAGATACAAGATGAAATATCAGTATTTGTTAGAGAAACATAATGTTACACTAATGCGATGGTAATTACGCGGATGCACTGAAATCCAGATTTATGAATGTGTGACAGCAATGGATTTCAGACTGCAGGGAAAGAAGGAATGAAAAGAACATCTAGGAGCAAATCCCGATAGACTATCCAAGAATGAATGAGGTCCAGCAATCAACTCTTCACTGCAGGTCTGGATCCAGAAGCCCCTGATGACCGTCTGTTCACTGGTAAAGCTATGCAGTATATGAATGGGTCTGCTCCACAGAGATAGAGCCAGGGGTGTAGCTACAGGGGGTGCAGAGGTAGAAGTCGCTACCGGGCCCAGGAACCTGAGGGGCCCAAAGACCCTTGTGCAACATAAGAAGACACCGGTATTATAAAGTGCATACTGGGAGGGCTCTGTTATAGATTTTGCACTGGGGCCCAGAATCTTCAAGTTAGTCATTTGGCTGGAGGGAAGAGGTTAGGTCCAGAATTTGGCATGGGGGTCCCGTTAAAATTTTTGCCTCAGGCAGCAGGAAGGTTATGTGATTCCCTGCCCCTGGCCACATAGCACTGAGGGAAGAGGGACCCAAGCCGAACTCTTGCACCAGGGCCCATGAGCCTTTAGCTACGCCCCTGGATAGAGCCGCTCGTTGTTAGTTGCTCTTCACTCTTTTTTATAGAAGGGGTGTCCCATATCAGCCTGCCTGTACTTATGGTGGTGATAGTATAATGTAAAATAGTGTAGATCATGTGCTCTTTTTGATGCATCCCTTTATGTTATTGGCTTTAGTAGCAGCAGCCTGGCATTGGTTGCTGCAATTGGGCCAGTTCATTACCAAAATAATAGATTGAATCACAAATTCTATAGAAAACAGTATGTGGGTTCATCTGATCAGTAATTAGTATAGCTATTTTTTTATTAAATCAATTATATTATTGCTCTTAAAGGGTCTTTCTGAGATTTTTTAACTGATGACCTATCCTCTCGAAGACTGTTATGTGCATGTAATATGCCTGTGCCTGGTTGTCCAGCTGGTGGCAGTGTACCTGGCAGAGATCTTTAGATAGAATGGAACTTACCATGACATTCTTCCAACTTTTGGGCAGAAGTGGGCTAATCCCTTTTCCTACCCAAGGGAAGGGTTGTAGGAAGCTATAGAGGTGGACTTGAGAGTTGGTGCGAGAGAGTGAAGCAGCATGGTGTGGTGAGGGAGCCTTTCCTCTTAATGCTGCAAGAGCTTTGGGAAAGTAGCTAAGAGAGCAGGCCACTCCTGATATACAGTATAAAAGGACTTAGTTCCTCTGAGAAGGAAAACGGTGCCAAAGACGCCCTACTCAGCAAACCGGGTCACAGGATACCTCACTCTCATAAGAAACAGCAACTGAAGCTGATAGGAACCAGACCGGAGCCAGAGATTAGCACATCAGCAGCGAGAGAAAGCAAAGTATTAAAGTTTACCTGACAGTTTACCCTTAGCCTGCTGGAGCCAAGAGAAAGATCAAGTATTGTTTGGATGACACAAGTTTATTGAAAGTTTATTCAAGCAAAAACTTTAAACTTCCCCAAGTCTGGACTATACTTATTCCACCAACTACAACTCCTTTGTTGCTACAGAGCTTAAAGGGGTTCTCCAGGAATTAAGAAAATTAAAATACTTAAATGTTACTTTATTATAAATATATTCGCAAATACCTTTCATTAGTCATTAGCTCATACACACAAAACCTGTCCTAATCACACAGCAGCACAAGTTACTTCACAGCACTGAGCTAAAGAGCTGCCTCATCCTCCTCTCCTACTTGTCAGGGATTATGATCCTGAATACGGCTGATAAGATCTTCAGCTGAATCTCTGTGGGAATGGAGTTCATGAGGAGGCATGAAGTACAGAGAGGAGGGACAGGACAGACTGTGGTAATGTGGGCCTGTGGTAATGGAGACTGCCTACAAGTGCTGCTCATTATCCACATCCCCACCTCCTCTCTGTACTTCATGTCTCCTCATGAACTCCATTCCTACAGAGATTCAGCTGAATTTCTTATCAGCCGTATTCAGGACCATAATCCTTGACAAGCAGAGCAGAGAGGAGCATGTGGCATCTCTTTAGCTCAGTGTTGTGAAGTAACGTGTCCTGCTGTGTGATTAGGACAGGATTTGTGTGCACTAATAGGATGGCGGCCATTTTATTTCTCCTGATTGCTCCCCTGACAAAACAAGCTACTATAGCTAATAAAAAGGTATTTGGAAATATATTTATAATAAAGTAATATTTAAGTATTTTCATTTTCTTCATTCCCGGAGAACCCTTTTAAAACCGGGGAGCGACAGTATCCAGGTAGGAGCACATGGGCTGAATCACTAGCGAGTGTTCATGGGAACACTCGTTAGCAATTATCTGCCGATGTAAAGGTGCAGCCAATTACCTGATGAATGAGCGAAATGCTCGTTCATCGGGTAATTGCATTATTACTGTCACCTAAATCGTGGTTTGCCGGCAGCAGATCGTCCTGTGTAAACAGACTCTGCTGCCGGCAAACAACGAGTCTGTATGGGGACGAGCAATAGCATTGGCGATCACTCCGCCCTATACTCTGGAGGAGATCGCTGCATGTAATTGCAGCGGTTTCCTTCACTGACGAGCAAGCAATCCTTTTATCTTCATTCAGCAGGAACTGCGCTGACGTCACCATGCTCACCACATGGTGAGCGCGATTACGTTATCAAAGGTCCTTTTGCAGGTCCTGAAAGAAGGAGAAAGAAGACGATGCCGGCTGCGCGAACAAGTGGATTAGGGGAGTTATTTATTTTGTATTTTTTAACCCCTCCAGCACTATTGTACTATGCATTCTGTATTCAGAATGCTATTATTTTCCCTTATAACCATGTTATAAGGGAAAATAATACAGTGAATTTACTTTAATGGGGTCCGGGGTTGCTCATCCCTATCATCTCCTAGCAACCATGCGTGAAAATCACACCGCATCCGCACTTGCTTGCGGATGCTTGCAATTTTCACGCAGCCCTATTCATTTCTATGGGGCCTGCGTTGCGTGAAAAACGCAGAATAAAGAACATGCTGCGATTTTCATGCAACGCACAAGTGATGTGTGAAAATCACCGTTTATCTGGACAGCCCGATTGAAGTGAATGGGTTCGGATTCAGTGCGGGTGCAATGCGTTCACCTCACGCATTGCACCCGTGTGGAAAACTCGCCCGTGTGAAAGAGGCCTAATCCTTTCAGAATACTAAACAGCCAGGGCTATAACATTAAAGCGGTTTTCCAGAATTTAATTACTGATGACCTATCCTCTGGATAGGACATCAGTATCTGATCGGTGAGGGTTCAACACCCAGGAACCCCGCCGATCAGTTGTTTGAGAAGGCACCGGCTGGCTTGCAGTAGTGCCATGGCCTTCTCACAACTTTTTCTAGGCCAGTGATGACCTGTTTCTCAGTCAAATGGCCTAGGCGCAGCTCAGCCCTTAGAAGTGAATGGTGCTGAGCCGCGATACCAAGCACAGCCGCTGTGCAATGTACAGTGCTGTGCTTGTTAAGCTGCGGGAAGGCCGCATCGCTCACAGGAGCACCAGTGCCTCCCCAAACAGCTGATCATGGGGGTCCCAGGTGTCGGACCACCAGCGATCACTGATCAGTAGTAAAATGTTGGAAAACTCTTTCAAACCCGTCAGTGCCCAACACCACAAGGAAAGTTGACATCTGCTCCTTCAGTATCCTACAATACCAATGCAACGAATGACTTTGATTCAAATTTTCTTGGCGGTTCGTGGTAACGAATTAGTTTTCAATGAATTGGCGGTAAAAACTAAAAAAATACATACTCATCTCACCATTTGCATCATCAGTTAAAAAAATAATAATAATACTCACCTTATCCATTTGCTCGCGTAGAGGCTGTCACGCGGTGATGTGATGACTGTATAACATCACCACGCCAGATCAGTGATGACGTCAGTGCGCCCACCCACATCACTGCGCAACAGCCTCTACCCGAGCAAATGGATCCGTTTTTTTTTTTACCCTGATTAATAACTGAAAGGCCTAAATGATAGCCTCAGATGCTGTGATCAGCAATGAACGCGGCATCTGAGGGGTTCAATTACGGGGGGGACGGGGGGGGACGACGACACACGATCACCATTCCCTGTCATTGCACCCACTACAAAGTAATCTGCTTCGTGACAAAAATAATTGTCGCAAATCGCATTTGTTTGTGAAATTCGGCAAAGCAACTGAATCAAATTTTTCATATCTCTAAAAATTACATAGAAACATAGAATGTGTTGGCAGATAAGAACCATTTGGCCCATCTAGTCTGCCCAATATACTGAATACTATGGATAGCCGCTGGTCCTCTCTTATATGAAGGATGGCCTTATGCCTATCCCATGCATGCTTAAACTCCTTCACTGTATTTGCAGCTACCACTTCTGCAGGAAGGCTATTCCATGCATCCACTACTCTCTCAGTGAAGTAATACTTCCTGATATTACATTTAAACCTTTGCCCCTCTAATTTAAAACTGTGTCCTTTTTGTAGCAGTTTTTCTTCTTTTAAATATTCTCTCCTCTTTTACCTTGTTGATTCCCTTTATGTATTTAGCAGTTTCTATCATATCCTTTCTGTCTTGTCTTTCTTCCAAGCTATACATGTTAAGGTCCTTTAATCTTTCCTGGTAAGTTTTATCCTGCAATCCATGTACTAGTTTAGTAGCTCTTCTCTGAACTCTCTCCAAAGTATTGATATCCTTCTGGAGATATGGTCTCCAGTACTGAGCACAATACTCCAAATGAGGTCTCACTAGTGCTGTGTAGAGCGGCATGAGCGCCTCCCTCTGTCTACTGGTAATGCCTCTCCCTATACACCCAAGCATTCTGCTAGCATTTCCTGCTGCTCTATGACATTGTCTGCCTACCTTTAAGTCTTATGAAATAATGACCCCTAAATCCCTTTCCTCAGATACTGAGGTTAGGACTGTATCACTGATTGTATATTCTGCTCTTGGGTTTTTACACCCCAGGTGCATTATCTTGCACTTATCAACATTAAATTTTTGTTGCCAGATTTTTGACCATTCCGCTAGTTTTCCTAAATCCTTTTCCATTTGGTGTATCCCTCCAGGAACATCAACCCTGTTACAAATCTTTGTGTCATCAGCAAAAAGACAAACCTTACCATCGAGGCCTTCTGCAATTTCGCTGATAAAGATATTAACTTAACTAAAGATATACCCGACATAGAAGACATTAACTTCTTCAGAGCACTAGACCTCCAGGGGTGTTACAATCGCTCCTTCACAGACCTAAATCTCAAGGGCTTCCAGAGGCTGCCTTATTTATCTGGATGCCGTATAAAACGATAAATCTGACGGAGCTGTGTGCTGCTTCAGCTTCACCTGAATTTACAGTCGCCCAGCAAACATCTGCACAATCACAGATACAGAGTGTTCTGTGCAAAGGCGATGGAAAAGAGAAAGGGTGAGACGGCGAAGTATTACTGACTTTGACTGAACAAGTTGTGAAAAACAAGTTAGAGAGATAAGGTATGACGGTATTTTACGATGCACCGTGGCTGCCAGGTGGAAGTGGTTGCGCAGGATTAGAAAAACATGTCTGCTTTCTTTCAGAATCAGCACCAGACCAGCTCAGCTCTATTGTAGTGAATAGGAATGAGCCACAATACCAGACACAACCTGTGGACAGGTGTGGCCCGGAAGCTGGAAGTAACAGCCATAGTTTTCTCATTTTGAACTAGGTCTTTAGGGCTCATGCGGATCCGTAAAACACAGACACTGGCTGTGTGCCTTCGGCATTTTGCAGAAGAGAACGTGTGGCCCATGATGGAACTGTCCCATCCTTCTCCGTAATGCAGAGAAGGATAGGTCATGTTCTCTATGTTTTCGGGTGTAATGGAAGGGACAGACGCGGTGTGCTGTCCGCATCTTTAGCAGCCCCACTGAAGTTAATGGGTCCACATCTGACCCGCACAAAATGCGGATTGGATGCGTACAAATGCATCGGATCGGATGCATGAGCCTTTAAGCAGTAGAGAAGAGTGTTACATATATATTGTTTAAAAAGTACCTGTCACCAGGATCAACCCCATTAAACTAGGCACACTGTGTGGTAGGGTTGAACCTGCTAATTAAAATGATACCTGTATTGTGAAAATTGGCTGTGACTTTCATTCTTTATGCAAGTAGGGCTTCAATGCACCGATGCACTTTAGATCCTCCGTTTACCAGTACAGGCCACACCCCTCAGTGCACCGAAGTCCAGATTTGCATAAATAATAAAAGTTGGGAACACCAACTGATTTTCACAAAGTACTATAGGTATCATTTTAGTCAGAATACCTAGAGTATAGGGTTGATCCAACTGACGGGTGCCTGTTAAAGGGGTATTCTAGTTATATTAAGTTATCAACTATACACGTGATAGGGAATAACTATCAGTTATCAGTGGAGCTCCTACCGCTGGGACCAATCATGAAAACAGGGGCCCCCTTGCCCCTAGGAGCCCCCCTGAAATGGATGGCTGGTCGGAAAAGTGCATGAAGCATCTAGGAGCAACGGGGGCGTTGCCGTTACACCTAGAGGCTCGGCTCTCTCTCTCTGCACCCTCTCCACTTTGATTGACAGGACCAGGTGTGATGACATTTACACTGCCTGCTCCTGTCAGTGCAGAGAGAGCAGAGCCTCTAGGAGTAATGGCAACACCCGCGATGCTCCTAGAGGCTCATCCGCATATATTACAACTTCTAAAACTTTTTTCTCAGCAATGCCCTTTAAGGAAAATGTCACTTTTTTTATGTGTAACGCCCCAGAGTGGCATTACCACCTTTTGTGCCCCTCTACTATCTGCTATGGTTAATATATTGTCGTCATGTGTATTTATTGCCAGGTCCTGCATAATGTAATTCTGTATTTCTGATTTTGCCACTGTTAACATGTAATGTACCTGGTTCACCAGCAGATGGTGGCAGTTATGATAGAGCTACTTTGCCTGGAATGGAACCTTCTACCCATTCTAGCCCTCTCTATAGAGGGAGGAGTATTAGTTAGTTAGTGAAGGTCAGTGTAACCTACCCTTCTTAGGGGATAGGTCGAGTTTAGAGTACCCCCTGCAAGGGGAAGGGTGTGTGCAAGCCATGAGGGCACACCTTCAGCCCTGCTGGGCATAGAGGCCCAGGCTGCCAGCCTCACAATCCAGGAGTAAAGTTCCCTGGATAAAGATAAAGACAGAGTCAGACTACAGCAAGTTATGTACAGCAGAAAGGAAAAGTTTATATTTAATCCTATCAGCACAGCAGAGCTAGAGAAAGTGACAGATGTAGCAGAGCCGAACGTGTTCGCCTGCCAGAAGTTAAGCGAAAACCTGCTGGTGACCAAGATAAAGTTGTTCCCTGATGCAAATTTATTCAAGTAAGGCCTCGTGCACACAAACGTATTTTGTTTCCATGTCCGTTCCGTTTTTTTGCAGATAGGATGCGGATCCATTCATTTCAATGGGTCCACAAAAAAATGCGGACAGCACACCGTGTGCTGTCTGCATCCGTATGTCTGTTCCGTAGCCCCGCAAAAAAAATATAATCATCCATTTTTTTGGGGGGAGGATCCGCAATTTGCAGACCGCAAAACACATATGGTCGTGTGCATGTAGCCTTAAGCTGCTGTTCAACGTTATACCAAGTCGGGACTAAATTCTTTTCATCAACCCCTTCATCAACCATTCACCCAATTTGCACTGCTGCGGACGACCACGCCTGGGATTCCAGGATATCCAGGCAGGAGCACCGTGACAAGTGCACAGCCACACCTAAAGGGACATTATAGGCAACCCCTTATACCACTCTGGCATTCCTACACCTGGGTACCACTATCACCATCTACTTAGGGGGACTCCGTCCCTCGTTGCTGAAATGCAACTGGCATCACAACAAAAACTCTTATAACACCTTAAAGGGACCCCTGGTTGTACCTCGTCCGTTGCACATGCAGATTCCGCATGCAAAAGCCAACAGGCTCACCTTCCCACTGAAAGGGGAAAAACAAGTTTGGCGAAGTGGTGTGAACATAGCCATAAGCTATGCACTAAACAAATCAGAACTAAAAAGTGGAATCTAATTAAATATAAGGAGAAAGAAGAACTATTTGCCCTCATACATTCTAGATGTGCAATTTAATAGGAATATTATTTGTATTTTGTAACATGTAAGTGACTTGGATTCTATATAGTTTTAGACCCTGTTTATCAGTTTTGCATTAGAACATAAAAATGTCAAACACAATCCACACCCAGGATCCATATCCAAGCATAACAAGCTCCACACAGTTTATCACACAGATTATTTACTATGTAATCACCACCATAATGAGCCTCATCAGAGCTGTGTAATCGCCAAATGTCTGTTTTTAGCTAAGTGTGTGGAGAGAAATTAAGGCTAGTGTCACACTTGCGGTAGAGAACTCTGGCAGGCTGTTCTATGGATCTTGCATTACCAGATACTACTGCCTTCCCACTGGAACCCATTGGCTATCCAGTCCCTGACAAAAGTCTTGTCTCTTCTCTATTTTGTAGAAACTCCTGCTATTAACCTGACTTTTAATTAATCAATTGGTCTTAGAAATAGCTCATATGAAAAGCTAAAGCCTCCCAAAAGATGTTTAATGCACTGAAATAAATTAGTTTCACTGAAAAAAGATTTATCATTTAATCAAGACAGAAAGGTCAAATTTTGGCAAGACAAAAGTTTTGTCGCCTATACAGAAATAGAACAACTTTACTGCAAATCCAAAAATATGTCAGCAAATTAAGTAGTTGTGGTGTGAGATCCAAATTTTATATCTTGTATGACTTCCATGAGCTTGAAGGACAGCATCCATGCGGTTTGCCTCCCAGAGTTCATCAATATTCTTTGGTTTCGTCTTCCATGCGTCCTCTTTCATCTTACACCACATATGCTCAATGATTTTCATGTCTGGTGACTGGGCTGGCCAATCCTGGAGCATCTTGATCTTCTTCGCCTTAAGGAACTTTGATGTGGAGATGGAAGTATGCGATGGAGGACCATCCTGCTGCAGAATTTGGCCTTTTTTATGGTTGACAATATAAGAGGTAGATTAGATTTCTTGGTATTTTAGACTATTGATGTTGCCTTCCACCCTGCAGATCCCTCGCACACCCCCATACTGTATGTAACCCCAGACCATGATTTTGCCTCCACCAAACTTCACTGTTTTCTGGGTAAATCTCAGCTCCATGCGGGTTCCAGTAGGTCTCCTGCAATATTTGCGGCGACTGTGGTGTAATTCAACAGAAGATTCATCTGAAAAATCCACCTTCTGCCACTTTTCCAGAATCCATCCTTTTAGCAGGCTGTGGCCCTTGGCAAATGCCACACGTTTTTTCAATTGTCTTTTGTTTAGTGCTGGCTTATGGGCACTGATTCGATCATGGAGGCCATTTCGAGACAGAATCCGACAAACTGTTCTGGTTGACACAGGGACTTCAGGTGACCAGGTCTCGTGGACCTCTGCTGCAGTGGAAAATGGGCTGGCCTTGGATTTTCGAGCCAACAAACGGTCCTCTCGAGCAGTTGTCTTGCGGGGTCGGCCTGACCTGGCCTTGTCCAAAACGTCTCCAGTCTCTTCAAATCTTTTTTTTATCCTCTGAACTTGACGCTGAGACACATTGTAGGGGTCTGCCACATCAGCAGTGGCTAAAAATGGCATGACGTCCTTATTCCGTGGGTCAATATGATTACAGTGATATCAAATTTGTATAGTTTTTATCTTGTTTTATTACTTTAAATAAAAATAAAATAATTAGAAAAAAATCAAAATTTTCTTTGCAACGCCATTTTCTGACTGCCATAAATTTTAATATTTATGTCTACAAAGCTGAAAGAGGCTTTTTTTTTTTTGCAGGATAAACTACTTTTTATTGTTACCATTTTTGGGGTACATTTTTGATCACTGTTATTCAATTTTTTGGGGTGGAAAGGGTGACTAAAAAATGGCGAATTGTGTGTTTTTATTTTTTTAAAATATTTTAATAGTTCAGACATTTTCAGGCATGACGATACCTGTTATGTTTATTTTTTTATCGCTTATCTATTTTTTATGTAAAATTGGGAAAAGGGGGTTGATTTGGACTTTTACTATTTTTATCATAATACATTTTAGCCCCTTTAGTGGGCTAGAACCTGGGATCATTTATTCCCTTGCAACATAACAGAGAAAGATTATGGTGTATGGGATTCTTACTGCTGAGCCGTGCCTTGTGCACAGCTTTTCAGGCAGATTACCTTGACAGGCCTGGAAACCAGCAGGCCCCAGGCTGTCATGATAACCAAATGGAGCCTAACTCCACAGATGCTATTTAACGCGTCATCTGAATAGGTTAAATGACTGGTTTTGGCATCATCACTAATCCTGGCAATTGCTGTATATTTTGAATATTTTTTTATTGCAACTGTTCATAGATAAATTGATTGATGGATATGAGAAATGTATTTATTTTATGCACTTATATAGTACTACTATTTTCCTATCTAAGTTCCCTATCAGTATGTGGAAAGAAACCAGAGTACCCGGAGGAAACCCATGCAAACTCCATGCAGATGTTGTCCTTGGTCAGATTTGAACCCAGGACCCCAGCACTACATGTCACCAATGCTAACCACTGAGCCACCATGCTTCGCAGATAGGTAGATAGATAGATAGATAGATAGATATTACATGGACAGATGAATAAGTGATAGATAGATATGAGACCAATTAATAGAGAATAAAAAAGGAAACGAAGCAGCACTCCAAATTGGGTGAAAAAAGTTGACCCTCTAATTTACCCATATGAAGTATTTAAGCCCAACGCAATTACTTGAGAAAGGACCCATTAAGAGAGATTTAACAAAACTGGTGCAAAGCAAAATTGGTTTAGTTTCCCATAGTAGCAATCAGATTCCAACTTTCATTTTTCAGAACCTCTTAGGAAAATGAAAGGTGGAATCTGATTGGTTGCTCTGGGCACCTAAGGGCGTTTTGACAAATTTCCGCCATTGTGTTGGGCTGAAATGGGTCCTGTGATAGGACTGAAACATTGCTGCTGTCAACATAGATAGATAGAGATACTACATCTATGCTGTGGATTTGGAGCTCTGTTTCAGATATAAGGAGCACGCACCACTGTAAATATATGATGCAGTTAATAAGCACAGAATTTTAGGACTTTTATAGTAGACCACAGGACCCCTTTGTGCATGAAAGACATCATAATGAACAAGGATCTTTGATTTTCCTAATTTTACCAAGCAAAGGAAAATCCTTCAAAATGGCCGACAAAACTCCTCAAAGTGAGTGTATCACAGGTGCATTTTATTAGCCGAAGTTCACACAATACTATCTGAAGAGAAGTCAAATCTTCCTAATAGTAAGAACTGAAGATAAGTGTTCTTTAAGTTTCTACCCCATAAAACAGCTGCATCGCGGCCACATTAGGGAGTTGAGGTTTTCCTCTTGGTTGGAATATCATGCAAACCTACAATATATATTATTGAAGGGGCCACGACTTTGGTCTGTACTCAGCTATACAACTTTTCCATTCCGTCTAAATTGGTCAAATCCTTTCAGAATTACAGAGCTAAGTCCTAGGATTTGCAAACACTCTTAAATGTTGAACTTTGGATGAGAGTCAAAACGGCAATCAGCCCACTGGATCTTAGGTAATATGTAGCTGTCAAAATGAAAGCATTAAAGACAGGCATGTTATGGGATTTATGAGCCCCACGTATAAGTGTGGAGGACAGGTTGCTTATTAGACATTTTAGTGCAAGTAATTTATTGGATAAAGATGTGGTGTGAGTCCTGAGAACCTTGCGCCGAGGACTTCTTTATTAGATCAGGGCAGATAAATTGTATTCATGAAAACAATAGGACTTGATGGCAGCGTCAATCAGAGACACATACAGTCAGGTCCATATATATTGGGACATCGACACAATTTTAAACACAAATTTTTGGCTCTATACACCACCACAATAGATTTAAAATGAAACGAACAAGATGTGCTTTGCCTGCAGACTGTCAGCTTTAATTTGAGGGTATTTACATCCAAATCAGGTGAACGGTGCAGGAATTACAACAGTTTGCATATGTGCCTCCTACTTGTTAAGGGACCAAAAGTAATGGGACAATTGGCTTCTCAGCTGTTCCATGGCCAGGTGTGTGTTATTCCCTCATTATCCCAATTACAATGAGCAGATAAAAGGTCCAGAGGTCATTTCAAGTCTGCTGTTTGCATTTGGAATCTGTTGCTGTCAACTCTCAAGATGAGATCCAAAGAGTTGTCACTATCAGTGAAGCAAGCCATCATTAGGCTGAAAAAACACAACAAACCCATCAGAGAGATAGCAAAAACATTAGGCCTGGCCAAAACAACTGTTTGGAACATTCTTAAAAAGAAGGAACGCACCAGTGAGCTCAGCAACACCAAAAGACCCGGAAGACCACGGAAAACAACTGTGGTGAATGACCGAATAATTCTTTCCCTGGTGAAGAAAACACCCCTCACAACAGTTGGCCCAATCAAGAACACTCTCCAGGAGGTAGCTGTATGTGTGTCAAATCAGCAATCAAGAGAAGACTTCACCAGAGTGAATACAGAGGGTTCACCACAAGATGTAAACCATTGGTGAGCCTCAAAAACAGGAAGGCCAGATTAGAGTTTGCCAAATGACATCTAAAAAAGCCTTCACAGTTCTGGAACAACATCCTATGGACAGATGAGACCAAGATCAACTTGTACCAGAGTGATGGGAAGAGAAGAGTATGGAGAAGGAAAGGAACTGCTCATGATCCTAAGCATACCACCTCATCGGTGAAGCATGTTGGTGGTAGTGTCATGGCGTGGGCATGTATGGCTGCCAATAGAACTGGTTCTCTTGTATTTATTGATGATGTGACTGCTGACAGAAGCAGCAGGATGAATTCTGAAGTGTTTCGGGCAATATTATCTGCTCATATTCAGCCAAATGCTTCAGAACTCATTGGACGGCGCTTCACGGTGCAGATGGACAATGACCCAAAGCATACTGCAAAAGCAACCAATGAGTTTTTTAAGGGAAAGAAGTGGAATGTTATGCAATGGCCAAGTCAATCACCGGACCTGAATCCGATTGAGCATGCATTTCACTTGCTGAAGACAAAACTGAAGGGAAAATGCCCCAAGAACAGGCAGGAACTGAAGACAGTTGCAGTAGAGGCCTGGCAGAGCATCACCAGGGATGAAACCCAGCGTCTGGTGATGTCTATGCATTCCAGACTTTAGGCTGTAATTGACTGCAACCAAGTATTAAAAAGTGAAAGTTTGATTTATGATTATTATTCTGTCCCATTACTTTTAGTTCCTTAACAAGTGGGAGGCACAGATGCAAACTGTTGTAATTCCTGCACCACTCACCTGATTTGGATGTAAATGCCCTGAAATTAAAGATGACAGTCTGCAGTTAAAGCACATCTTGTTCGTCTCATTTTAAATCCATTGTGGTGGTGTATAGAGCCAGAAATGTTAGAATTGTCACAATGTCCCAATATTTATGGACCTGACTGTACATTGTAGTGGTGTACCACGCACCTTTCACCAGACACTGTGAACTCTATCATAAAAATCTCATGTTACAGAACTAATCCCTTATTGGTCCATAATAATCCCTGCGGGAGGAATTAGGAATTTCTGTTACTGTTATAATTGTGACCTGTCCTCGAGAGACAATGAAAGTCCCCACTACTTTTATAACAGCAAGTGAAAGTGGAGGAATTCTTTGAAAACTGGTGCACTGTGTGATACCTGGTGCAGGACCTGACTCATATTTTTGGTGTTCTTTTTATTCCCTGCCTAATACTATGTAGGTCCCCCCGGGGACCCGTCGAGGCATAGACTCTACAAGACCTCTGAAGAGGTCCTAGGGTATCTGGCACATTACTACTAGAACCTACTAAAATGAATATAATTGTTTCATCTTTGGTAATGACAGAACTTGCAGCAAAAGCTCAGCAGTCACATCCCATTCCTGCACAAGTCACCGCTGAAGCCACTGACTGACTGGCAGCAGTGACATGTGTGTAGACGGCACATCACACTTCTGGTCCAGCAAGGACTGTAATCTGCTGAGACAGACCTTGATGGTACTGGATCCAAAATGCTTGTGACAGGGGAGTCTTTTTTTTTTTTTTTTGCTTTTGCACCCTGCCCAACCCCCTGACTATGGCTCTCCTGGTCTCAGAGAACTCCATGAATGCTCTTCTATGGTAGCTTCAACCATGCGTCTGTGATGTATTCCCAGTCTTAAAAGTGTTGTTTGCTTTGGACAGGCAAAAGTTGCCTGAAAATGAGCTGATCGCCTTATGTCCTGCTACTGATCATATTTGCATCCCTTTTTTCCCAAAATTCCAAAGGAGCATGTATGGCCTATTAGGGTAAATGCACACGATCAGGATTGCATGTGTATTTTCCACTCAGATTTGCGTGTGGAAAATCTGCACCGTAGGTCATGTACATTGTAATCTATGAGAATTTGAAATTCTCATGCGCAAAATGCTGATTTTTTTTCAGCGCAGATTTTGGCCTATGGTGCGGATTTGAAAATCTGCAGCATGTAAATTATTTTTTTTTCCTGTCCGGATTTTCTCCATTCACTTCAATGGGGACAGTAAAATCCGCATCCAGAAAATCGCACCAATTAATGCAGATTGACCGCACGGATTTCCCTGTGAACGCCTGCAGATTTCAGTGCGGATTGTCTGCACATAAATCCTGAACGTGTGCATTTACCCCTAGGTCTCCTCATGCCGATTAAGGCGTTCTCACCCCAAGGAGAGATAGTACCCCCCAAATGCTACATGAACACATAAGGGTAAATGCACACGTTCAGTATTTATGTGCAGACAATCCGCACAGAAATCTGCAGGTGTTCGCAGGGAAATCCGCGCGGTCAATGCGCATCAATTGGTGTGGATTTGCATGCAGATTTGGTGTGAATTTTCCACATGTGGATTTTACTGTCCCCACTGACGTGAATGGAGAAAATCCGGACAGGAAAAATAAAATAAATTGACATCTACGGATTTTAAAATCCGCACCGTAGGTTGAAATCTGCATCTTGTGCATGAGAATTTCAAATTCACATAGAATATAATGTACATGACCTACGCAAATCTGCGTGAAAAATACGCACGCAATCCTGATCGTGCGCACTTACCCTAAGAGTAAGCAAACACTGTCTCATTAGCAGCCGCAGTCCCTCACACATGGACTGAATTCCAAAAAAGAACCCATTTACAGTAGTTCTATGTTACTTGAAAAACAATTATTATTATCTGTCCATAATTATATTACTGCTAAAAGCGAGAAGCAATAGCGCTACTACGGAATCGAATGCATTCATAGGACCTCTGCATCTTGTGATTGTTGCTTGTTAATGGGTTAATAGCTGGGGGCAACCATCAACTTGTATTGTCATAAAAATTTATCACTTCCCTTTCACAAATACTGACTCCGGTGTACAGAGATGTGAAATAAAGTCGCCTTCATGGGCTTTCATTCTAGAAAAGTTTATGTATTGATGCTCTGTTAATAGGTGCTTCCCGTTAGCTATAGCGCTGCGTTTATTAGATAGTTAGTGGTAGGAAACCTACGTACAGAAGGGCCTAGACACGTAAACTGCATTCCTCGCCAACACCTTTGTTTTAACGTGGGCTGTTCTGCCCTTTGGGTTCCAATAAAAATAATCTCCGACTCAGCAAGCCAAGGAAACAAGTGTGATCAGCTGGAATTTTTATGTGCAGCATTTTATCCAACAGCTATCAGCAGCGGGCGTTCAGAGGACATCTTTAAGATCACCTATTTAGCCTAAAAAGGTGATGTAAATAGCAGACAGCTGAAGAGAGGCCCGGGGACTCCTGCAGTGTTGGGTGAAAAGCCAACCGTAGACAAACTATTAAATTGTGCAAAAACTTTTGTTTCCAATTTTGTTGGTTGTCTTGCATTTTTTCTACTCACTGGGGCAGATTCGTGATGGTATGCACGTGAGAAATGTGGTGTAAAACAAACTTAATACGACGGGTATGGAAAAATAATCCACCCTTTTCCACACCCATAGTATCAAATAAGACTCCTCAAGCCATTTTAAGGGGTTTTCCGAGATTTTGATACTGATGACCTATCCTTTGGAAATGAGGTGCTGGATTAATTATTATCCAAGTCATGTCTCAACATTGACTTATAGGATAGCTACTTTACATCTGGTAGCATTAGAGGCAGAGCTTGGTCAGAGCTGATTTCCATACCCTCTAGCTCGTTTTGTATATGTTACCCTGGATCGCTGACCTTTTGCCTCTTTTTCTGACTTCGCCATTATATTCTGGTATTTGACTTTACTTGTCTTAGCTTTTGGATTCTGATCTGGTTTTGCCTGTCTGATTGACCCCTTTCTGTCTGATTTCTCTTTTACCCCATTTGATTTAGGCCCCTTCATTTAGTTAAGTCAAGAACCATCGCCAAGTTGTGGGCCATCATTTTGGGGCGGATCATGCAATTGGGTAGGGACAAGTGGTGTGAGTGGAGTTTAGGGCTGCACAGTTTCCTACCTTACAGTACACAAGGTGTACAGTCTATATGTGTCAGGGCTGCATGACTGGCAGTCTGTGAGGCAAGGTGAGTCATGGGGGCAGTCCTAGAGGAGTAACAGGTAATGGGAGCATAGAACAGGGAGGTAGTCTGTATAGCATATGTAGGGATTTGCTCTGGTAGGCAGGGTAAGCGGACGCAATACAGAGGCAGGACCACGGTTGAAAAACAAAAGTCCAGTGTTTATTCACACAGAAAAGGCAGAAAAGAAAAACAATGCTTTACAGGGTCCTGGTGTTAATTCACACAACAAGAGTCCTCAGATCAACATAAATCCCCTGGCAGACCACAGCAGGCTTTAGGGCGCCTGACTCCCAGCAGGCGGCTCTCAGCCTTGCAGCATGGCGGATCTCCTCAGCTCCCAAAACCACAGAGCTTCCACAGCTCCACTATCACTTGGAGGATCATACCACACCCAGCTGAGCTGCTGGCTGGGTTTTTAAACCCAGTCCAAAATCTAGCCTGGACGTGTAGAACAGCCACCCACCCTGCTCTTTGGCTGCTCTCAATAAGAACCGGCCCGGATTGGCTTTACAGCCACGCTAAGTAAAACAGTGTCAGCGAGCACTAGCTGCCACTGACACACAAAATTACCGGCTCCTATCCCACCGAGGCCAGGAACCTCGGTGACACGTACCTTCCGTCAATGACGGACCCCTGCTCCTTCCTACACGAAGGATGGAGAAATGTTGCGTTAACAAGGGCTTGTTCACACTAACGTAAGGACTCCGTGCCCGTGCTGCGGGCCACATACGATGGTTCCATAATAAATGGGTCACCAGCTGTGTGCATTCCACATCACGGATGCGGACCCATTCACTTGAATGGGTCTGCAAATCCGAAGATGCAGTGCAGAACGGAACAAAAGCACCGAACGGAACCCCACGGAAGCACTATGGAGTGCTTCTGTGGTGTTCCGTTCCAAGCTTCCATTGCCGCAAAAAGATAGAACTTGTTCTATCTTTTTACGGAACGGATGGATCGTGGACCCCATTCAAGTGAATGGGTCTGCTATCTGCATGCGGCTGCCCCACAGTCGGTGCCCGTGCTTTGGGGACCGCAATTTGCGGTCCACAGCATGGGCACGGTGCCCTTACGTTTGTATGAAAAAGCCCTAACCCTGAGTGACATGGATGTTGACATTAAGATCAGAGAATGACTATGTGACTAATCTACACTGAACAAAAATATAAACCCAACACTTTCGGTTTTGCTCCCATTTTGCATGAGCTGAACTCAAAGATCTGAAACATTTTCTACATACACAAAAGACCCATTACTCTCAAATATTGTTCACAAATCTGTATAAATCTGTGTTAGTGAGCACTTCTCCTTTGCCGAGATCAGTCCATCTGCACCTCACAGGTGCGGCATATCAAGGTGCTGATTAGACAGCATGAATATTGAACAGGTGTGCATTAGACTGCCCACAATAAAAGGCCACTCTGAAATGTGCACAGTTTTGCTTCATGCAAACACTTATATATGTGCAGGAGGGCTAGGATTGACCAGCGAGGTCACATGATCCAACCCATATGTAACAGCGGCTGCTGTGCGCCACTGATCCTCTCCTTACCGCCGCGGTCCAGGGCGCCGTGTTCAGCGGTGATCTGTTGCCAGTGTTTCCTTTTAGCCCTGGCCACAGCATGCTTGCTGCTTGTTTCCTGCAGCATTTCCTCAATGGCTGGCACGCGTCACTTCCTGTGTTTTATGGGTTGGATCCTGTGACTTCGCCAACCAATCCTAGCCCTCCTGCACATATATAAGTGGCTCAGCCCCCTTCCCAGAGGCCTCAGTGTCAAGGTCTTTGTGTCCTGCTAAGGTTACTGATATCCGCTTGTGTTCCTGACTTGTACTTGTGTTCCTGGACTCTGCTACCTGTTTGATCCCTGCCTGCTTGCCTTGACTCTCCTGTTGCCGATCTGGATTGCCTGACCTGTACCTGTGCCGCCTGCACTGACCTATTCCCTGTCTGACTTTGCCTCTGCCTCATCCATCGGTCCTGCTTTGTTGGTAACGACTCAGCCTGCTGACAACGCCTGTACCTCTGGTACCTTTCTCATGTACCTCCTAGGTCCGCCTGGACCAGCTGCCTCGTGTGCCAATCCTCCTCAAGAGGTAGCGACCTGGTGTTCCCCGCGGGAAAGTCTATCCCCACCATCAGGCGTACTGTGAAAATCGAGGGGTTCACTTAGACAACTCCCTTAGAGGAGGTAGGACATGTGGCACAGTGGGTTCACACCCACTGGTTCGTGACAGTACACTGAGGACATAGGATCCCGCTGGTCACCCCAAGCCTGTCGTTCAGGAATTGTTACATGAAATGAGGCGTCAGAGCGAACGTCAGGATGTCATGATGCAGTTCATGCAAATTGTTGCTACTCGTCTGGATGCCATCTCTTCTCCAGCTACTGCCGGGTCGCCAGTCACTGCTACTCCTGCAATTCCCACACCGGTGAATCCGGATTTGTGTGCCGTTGGTGTGCAGCTCCCTCTGCCATCACGCTATGGTGTAGATCTAAAAACCTGTTGTGAACCAGTGTCTGATCCACTTTGAGTTGCATGGGCAGAGGTTTCACACTGAGCGGTCCAAGGTTCCCTTCATTGTGTCCCTGCTGTCTGATGAGGCCCTTGTTTGGGCAAATCCTGTTTGGGAACATAGACGTCCAGAGACCACCAATCTGCAGTCTTTCCTGGCTACCTTCCGGCTGGTCTTTGAAGAGCCCGGCCGCACATCCTCCGCTGCATCAGCTTTGCTGCGTCTACGGTTTACTCATCTGTGGGTCAGTACGCCATCAGGTTTCGTACCCTGGCTGCCGAACTTGCATGGAACAATGAGGCTCAACTGGCGGTGTTCTGTGAGGGCCTTTCTGACCGGATTAAGGATGAATTAGCTGGTCGCGACTGTCCATCTACTCTGAATGACCTGATCACCTTGGCCATGAGGCTAGATATGCGTTTCAGGGAACGTTCTAGGGAGGCCGCAGGCACCAGAAGACCACCCTCGTTTGGCTCCATCCTTCCAGAGGCCTGGTTCCTCTTCTAGTGTCCATCCCATCTGAAGAGCCTATGCAAATAGAGCGCCTTTGATTGTCTGACCAGGAATGTTTACGCAGCAAAGAAACAAGTGTCTGTATTGTGGAGGCAAGGTCCACTTTGTGAGTAATTGTCCACAGAAAACTCGCCAAACTCGAGAAATGCATCTTTGAAAAATCTACTGTACCATTCCTCGAATACATAATCTCGGATGCCGGGTTGCAGATAGATCCTAAAAAATGTAATGCAGTAATGGACTGGCCCTGCCCACAGGGTCTTTGTGCTATACAGCGCTTCCTTGGATTTGCTAATTTCTATAGTCAGTTCATCCCAAATTTTTCATTTCTTACATCTCCGATTTCCGCTCTTACTAAGAAAGGGGTGAATTCCAGAGTCTGGACTCCTGAGGCGGAGGCCGCCTTCAGTCCAATTAAAAAGGTCCTTTGCTTCTGCACCTGTTCTGCGTCATCCCAATGTCTCCTGCCAATTATTTTTAGAAGTGGGCGCCTCCTTCATAGGAGCCGATGCTGTTTTACTACAGAAAGGTTCCAAGAACAAGATGTTTACATGTGAATTTTTCTCCAAGCTCTTCTCCCCTGCTGAGAGAAATTACTGTATAGGAGACAGAGAGCTTCTGGCCCTAAAACTTGCCTTGGAGGAGTGGCATTATCTAGTTATCTATTGAAGGGGGCCCAGCATTCAGTGATAATATTCACCGACCACAAGAACCTTACAGTTGTGTTCAAAATAATAGCAGTCAGACATCACTAACCTGGTCAATCACTGTTTTTGGTATAAATGATATGTTCTACATGGCAAATAATTTACTGGCAGGTGTAGTAGAATAATAGAAATCCAACAGAACCAACAGTCATGACATGCATGCTGCTGATTCTGTGTAATTGAATCACTAATTGAATAGGGGCATGTTCAAAATAATGGCAGTGTGGAGTTCAATGAGTGAGGTCATTCATTCTTTGAAAAACAGGTGGCAATTATTGCCCTTATTTAAGGAAGGAAGGCAGCAAATGTTGTACATGCTGGTTACAGTGCATTTTTCTGTGAAATTCTGAGGAAAATGAGTCGTTCCAGACATTGTTCAGAAGTACAGTGTTCTTTGATTAAAAAGTTGATTGGAGAGGGGAAAACATAGAACGAAGTGCAGAAAATGATAAGCTGCTCAGCTAAAATGATCCCAAATGCTTTGAAATGGCAACCAAAACCTGAAAGACGTGGAAGAAAGCGAAAAACTACCATTCAAATGGATAGAAGAATAGCCAAAATGGCAAGGACTCAGCCAACAATCAGCTCCAGGAAGATCAAAGAAGGTCTGATAGTTACCTGTGAGTACTGTTACAATTAGAAGACGCCTATGTGAAGCCAAGCTATCTGCAAGAAGCCCCAAGCAAAGTCCCACTGTTGAAAAAAAGACATGTGCTGAAGAGGTTACAATTTGCCAAAGAGCACATTGACGGCCTAAAGAGACATTTTGTGGACTGATGAAAGTAAAATTGTTCTTTTTGGGTCTAGTGGCCGGAGACAGTTTGTCAGACGACCCCCAAACACTGAATTCAAGCCACAGTACACTGTGAAGACAGTGAAGCATGGTGGGTAAGCATCAAGATATGGGGATGTTTCTCATACTACAGTGTTGGGCCTATTTATCGCAGACCAGGGATCATGGATCAGTGGGACCATGGATCAGTTTGAATACATCAGAATACTTGAAGAGGTCATGCTGCCTTATGCTGAAGAGGAAATGCCCTTGAAATGGGTGTTCCAACAAGACAACGACCCCAAACACACCAGTAAACGTGCAACATCTTGGTTCAAGACCAACCAGCTGCTATTATTTTGAACACAACTTTACATATCTGCAGACGGCCCAGCGTCTGAACCCTCGCCAAGCCAGATGGGCACTCTTTTTCTCCCGTTTTGATTTTGAGCTTCACTTTCGCTCAGCCGAGAAGAACATCAAACTGGATTCTCTGTCTCGGTCATTTGACTTCTCCGACCAGCAGCAGGAGCCCCAGTGCATTGTAGATCCTGCTCTCTTAATCACAGTGGCTCCTGTCCTGGTAAAAGACATCCCTCCCAGGAAGACATTCTTGCTATCTGCCAAGAGAAAACGTATTCTAGCTTGGGGCCACAACTCCAAACTGGCTGGTCACCCAGGGATCCGCAAGACCACAGAACTTTTGTCTCGCCACTACTGGTGGCCCACACTGTCTAAACATGTACTTGATTATGTGTCTTCCTGCACCATTTGTGCTCAGAATAAAGTCTCCAGGACCAAACCACCCGGGCTGCTGTTACCTCTTCCTGTTCCTGATGCCCCATGGCAACACATTGCCATGGACTTTGTTACAGATCTGCCCTCTTCTGCCGGATGTACAGTCGTGGCCAAAAGTTTTGAGAATATTAGTTTTCACAAAGTTTGCTGCTAAACTGCTTTTAGATCTTTGGTTCAGTTGTTTCTGTGATGTAGTGAAATATAATTACACGCACTTCATACGTTTCAAAGGCTTTTATCGACAATTACATGACATTTATGCAAAGAGTCAGTATTTGCAGTGTTGGCCCTTCTTTTTCAGGACCTCTGCAATTCGACTGGGCATGCTCTCAATCAACTTCAGGGCCAATTCCTGACTGATAGCAACCCATTCTTTCATAATCACTTCTTGGAGTTTGTCAGAATTAGTGGATTTTTGTTTGTCCACCCGCCTCTTGAGAATTGACCACAAGTTCTCAATGGGATTAAGATCTGGGGAGTTTCCAGGCCATGGATCCAAAATGTCAACGTTTTGGTCCCCAAGCCACTTAGTTATCACTTTTGCCTTATGGCACGGTGCTCCATCGTGCTGGAAAATGCATTGTTCTTCACCAAACTGTTGTTGGATTGTTGGAAGAAGTTGCTGTTGGAGGGTGTTTTGATACCATTCTTTATTCATGGCTGTGTTTTGGGGCAAAATTGTGAGTGACCCCAATCCCTTGGATGAGAAGCAACCCCACACATGAATGGTCTCAGGATGCTTTACTGTTGGCATGACACAGGACTGATGGTAGCGCTCACCTTTTCTTCTCCGGACAAGCCTTTTTCCTGATGCCCCAAACAATCGGAAAGAGACTTCATCGGAGAATATGACTTTGCCCCAGTTCTCAGCAGTCCATTCACCATATTTTCTGCAGAAGATCAATCTGTCCCTGATGTTTTTTTTTGGAGAGAAGTGGCTTCTTTGCTGCCCTTCTTTACACCAGGCCATCTTCCAAAAGTCTTTGCCTCAGTTGTGCGTGCAGATGCGCTCACACCTGCCTGCTGCCATTCCTGAGCAAGCTCTGCACTGGTGGCACTCCGATCCCGCAGCTGAATCCTCTTTAGGAGACGATCCTGGCGGTTGCTGTACTTTCTTGGACACCCTGAAGCCTTCTTAACAAGAATTGAACCTCTTTCCTTGAAGTTCTTGATGATCCTATAAATTGTTGATTGAGGTGTAATCTTAGTAGCCACAATAGCCTTGCCTGTGAAGCCATTTTTATGCAACGCAATGATGGCTGCACGCGTTTCTTTGCAGGTCACCATGGTTAACAATGGAAGAACAATGATTTGAAGCATCACCCTCCTTTTAACAGGTCAAGTCTGCCATTTTAACCCAATCAGCCTGACATAATGATCTCCAGCCTTGTGCTCGTCAACATTCTGACCTGAGTTAACAAGACGATTACTGAAATGATCTCAGCAGGTTCTTTGATGACAGCAATGAAATGCAGTGGAAAGTTTTCTGGCGATTAAGTTAATTTTCATGGCAAAGAAGGACTATGCATTCATCTGATCACTCTTCATAACATTCTGGAGTATATGCAAATTGCTATTATAAAAACTTAAGCAGCAACTTTTCCAATTCCCTATATTTATCAAATTCTCAAAACTTTTGGCCACGACTGTACAGCTATCTGGGTCCTTGTGTCCTGCTAAGGTTCCTGATATCCGCTTGTGTTCCTGGGTTCCTGACTTGTAGTTGTGTTCCTGGACTCTGCTATCTGTTTGATCCCTGCCTGCTTGCCTTGACTCTCCTGTTGCCGAACCGGACTGCCTGACCTGTACCTGTGCCGCCTGCACTGACCTACTGCCTGTCTGACTTTGCCTCTGCCTCATCCTTCGGTCCTGCACTGTTGCTCCTGGTAACGACTCACTGCCTTGTGTTGCTCAAGCTGTCTCATGTGCCAATCCTCCTCAAGAGGTAGCGACCTGGTGTTTCCCTCGGGAAAGTCTATCCCCCACCATCAGGGGTACTGTGAAGATCGAGGGGTTCACTTAGGCCAGTGTTTCCCAACCAGTGTGCCTCCAGCTGTTGCAAAACTACAACTCCCAGCATGCCCGGACAGCATTTGGCTGTGCGGGCATGCTGGGAGTTGTAGTTTTGCAACAGCTGGAGGCACACTGGTTGGGAAACACTGACTTAGGTAACGCCCTTAGAGGAGGTAGGATACGTGGCACAGTGGGTTCACACCTGCTGGCTCATGACACCATAAAGCACAGGAAGTTACGCGCGCCGGTGTAGCGTTACATTACCCTACTTCGTGAGATTTCCCTACCTCCTGAATTCTTGTCGCACTGCTAATGATGTGAGGAGGCGTTCCTGAGTTTTGACGATCTGCGCATGCGCAAACTGACAGTTTATTGAAAATCTCAGTGGAGTTCAGCTTTACACCGGGACACTGCGCATGTGCAGGAGAGTCTCAGTAGGAAAATATTACGGCAGTGTCTCGGTGTGAAGCTGAACTCCGCTGAGATTTTCCATAAACTGTCGGTTTGCGCATGCGCAGATCGTCAAAACTCAGGAACGCCTCCTTACGTCATTAGCAGTGCGACAGGAAGTCAGGAGGTAGGGAAATCTCACGAGGTAGGGTAGTATAACGCTACACCGGCCCTTAAGGAAATGCTGCAGGAAACAAGCAGCAAACATGCTGTGACCAGGGCTGAAAGGAAACACTGGCAGCAGGTCACCACTGAACACGGCTCCCGGGACCACGGCGGTAAGCAGGGGAACAGCAGAGCACAGCAGCCGCTGTTACACCGTGTGAAACATTAGAGAGCAAAGCATGTTGGAAATGGTTAGATAAAAAAAATTAGGAAGCAGATAAAAACAGGAGGTTCTGCATGAAAATATTCCTGCCAGGACGAAGTGACGCCAATAACAGGGGAAGGAAAGCACTGATATGAAAAACAGGTAAATACATGCATTTTTGGGGATACTCTGGGCACATATACAGTATATTACTTTCTATTCTATAAAATTTGCCAAATTTGTTGTAAACTACATTTGAGTAAAATTTACAACTATTTTTGGGCAAGGTTAAGAAGGAGTCTCATCAATTTCCAATAATTTATTGTCAAGAAATTGTCAATTATAGCATAAATCATAGCAGGTGTCAATTTTAATTTTGTTGAACTGACAGTCCAAGGTGCGGAATTTAGCATCTTACTCCATCTTTGGTTTAGGACTACCATATGAAGCGCCAGCAGAAGTGAATTCTCCCCTTTATGTTTAAAATGTTGATTATGTGATAAAAATGAGCAACACAGAAACCTAAAGAGAAAAAAAAGCTAAAGAATGTGACAGAATCCTCAAAGAAGAATCTAAAAAAAACTTACAGGGGTCCAGATGCACGGTAGAAAGAACAGAAAAATCCATAATAGTTTCTCGCTGGTCGCAGTGATAGAAGACATAACTTCTGCTCTCTGTCTTTCATGCCAGCACGCGTTTTATTTGCATATAGCTACATAAGCCAATACTACATTTTATTAAAAACACATGCCCCCATCTTTTAAGAAGAGAAGGGAAAAAAATTGGATGTGTCTCTTTCACAAATTTATAAAAGAAGAAAGACGTTAATGGGGATCAGCTTGTTAGGAGGTGAATGATAAAAGTTCAAGAGGGAAAAAATAAAAACCTTCTAATAGACACTTTTTGCAACTGGAGAAGCATGACGAATGGGAAGCACGTCTTTTTCTTTTCTAAAGATCAACACAAAGGGGATTGCCTAATGCGGCCTGATTGCCCACAGCTGGGAGTCCACGAGGATCCCATCTGGATCCGTGCACTGATGTTTCTTTTCCAGGTGAACTGTCTCTTGAAGCGCCATTAGAGAAAATGAAAAAGTTTGTGCGGCAGGCAAGTTACAAGGAGAGTCAGTAATCGGCCCTGATGGGGACCCGGCCCAGCAAAAGTGACTGGATATGTTCCTGGAAATGAAGCTATAAACTTTTAGTGTTTTATAAAATGTCAGGCGAAACTAGAAGGACTTGTCCCTTTGCATCCTGTCCAGCATCATGATGTGAGGTCTCATTTACTGTATGACTCTCCTATGACAAATGCATTGCATTAGGCTATGTGGATGTAGTTAAAGGGGTGGTCGCACGAATAATATTCTACATTTTTAATACCAGTACCTGGATGGAAATACTTTTGTAATTGGATGCAATTAAAAATGTAGTATAGCCCTTGAGTTATTCACTGAAGTCTATCTGTATAGCGCCACCTGCTGTTTGCTCTTTTTACAAATTCTTTGTCCAGCTCACTGAGATGGAAGCACATGCTCAGATCCATCCTTCAACGGACACCAGCTGCAGCAGAAAGGACATGCTCCCTTAGAAAGGACACATCCCCTGAGCTGCCAGCTTGAAATAAACCTAGCAGAACAATTAGAACAATGAATGGTGAGATCGCTGGATCCATGTGAGGTTCAGGTCTGGTTCTAAGCTTGTTAGAAAGAGATTGTCGTGTATTATATGATATCTGATTTTCATGTTTTACATTAATTATGGGATAACCTCTTTAACACGATGACCCTTTGTGCATTCTACCCTGACTGATGGTGCATCAGAATCTCAGAATCAACTAGCGTAGATCTTTTCAAGCAGGTTGATGCTGTCTAACTAGGTATACTGTAGACCGCTATAGTAAATCTATATTTACGATGCATTTTTTTTATAATTCACCCATGAAACTGTTATTTTAACCCTGGATTATCTGTGCAGCTGTTTTACATTTAGACAAGATATATTCATTAGATCCATGTACCTCATCTCTTAGTCACAGAAATCAATACTAACACAACCACTGTTTTTTGTAGTTACAGCCCCACGTAGACAGACCACTGGATAGAATAATTTTAATATCTGTAATGGTATAAAAATATATAAAGGTTGAAGGGAACTTGAGGTTTGATCTGCAGGCAGCATGTACAACCGTCTGCATCCATCATGGTTGTATTATCTCTAAAATAGCCATGACAGATCCATCTCTAAAACCATTGTAAGTCAATGGGGGACGGATCCGTTTTCTTTTGAGTCAGAGCAAACGGATCTGTCTCCATTGACTTACATTGTGAGTAGAGATGAGTGAATCGAAGTTGGCGAAGTGGAATTTGATCCAAATTTCAGGAAAAATTCCATTCGCACCGAATACGAATTTCCTCACACTTCCTGGTAACAAATAGCATTTTTTCCTAAAATAGCTGCTGTACGTGTTAGGACATGGAGCAAAGAACTCTGGGAACGAGGGATCACCCACAATGCCATGCATGCAGCCAATCAGCAGCCAGCCCTGTGATGTCACAGCCCTATAAATTGCCTCAGCCAGCTTGGATTCTGACATTTTCCAGTGTACTTAGTGCAGGGAGAGAAGTCAGCAGGCGCTAGGGACAGTGCTAGGAAAGACTTTAAAACTTTTTTGTGGCTGAATAGAAGTTCAGGGAAATATCAACAGGAGTGTAGGGAAAGGATAGGGAGGAATTATTCCACAGTATAAAAGGAGAACAGGGTCCAATAGGGGAGTGTACAGCCTGGGTAATAGTAATAATCCTATTACACCTTGCTGCACTGATTGGGATCCAAATTGCCATTATACTGCTGCTTTTAGGTTTCCAATAGATGATACCTCTGTAATTCCAGCAAACCTTGCTTGTTAAGCCTCATTCACACGTCAGTGTTTCACAGACGTGTGCTGTACGTGTTTTCCACGGACAGCACATGTCCCTATTTATTTTAATGTGTGTATTCACACATCAGTTTCTTAGCACGGTCCGTGGGTCCGTTTTTTTTAGCACAGATGCATGCATATTTTTCATCTGTTCAGTGTCAGTGAAACACGGATGCAACACGGACATGTGAATAAGGCTTTATTGGGGTGTAAGTGCTGTGTGATACAGCCAGTATTACTAGAAAATATTTCTACGTCTCATTACGTATTATTATTATTTGCCATTCAGCGGTGCAGTTATATGTTCTGAAGCATATTTTGGCGTGTATAAGTGGAAAAAGGAAAAGGGGCTTATTAGCCGTTGTGTGGTGAAGTGAGAAAATTACAGCCTTTTTTCGGGTGTATTAATTTCCTTTTTATTTATATCTAACAGTATGTCAGACAGAGAAGTGCCAGGCCCTGCACAGGGGAGGGGCAGAGGCCTAAATGTTTCTGGCACAGGTCGCAGCAGAGTAAGAGGCTGTGGCAGCATGGGTCACTTCCAGAGGCCTGAGCTCCCGGTGTCATCTTGCGGTCGTGTCTTGACCAGCAACCCAGTGGTTCTTGAATGGTTGACTCGGTCATCCACTTTGTCCCAAGTGACATCAGACACCCCCAGCCAAGAGTCGTGGGTTCGTCAGACATAACCCTTAGTTGGCATGGCCAGGGAGCAGGCCCTGTGCCCTCACCTGTCCTCAACCTTTTCTGTTCCTTCAGCCAGAGAAGTATTTTATGCTGTGGGCTCAGCTCCACTATACAGCGAGGATGAGCTACGGATGAGCTACTAGAGGACAGTCAGCTACTGCCCAGCCAAGATCTAGAGGAGATATCCGCCGCTTCATCCGGTAGGAGGGCAAGTAGTGATGAGGAAAGTGGAGTGGGAGCTGGTATTGCGAGCGGTCAGGCTCCTTGCTCAGAGACCGTTGAGGAGGACATCAGTGAGACAGTACCCGATGATGACGTAGCTGATCGCAATTGGGAGCCGGGTGACGAAGGGTCTTCATCATCATCGGGAAAAGAGGGTGGCAGCTTGCTCGTGAGGCAGCGGTGGAGCCAGCAAGTCGGTCGTGTGGCCGGGAGTCAGCAGGGTGGCAGCAGTGGGAGGTCGGGAGCCAAACGTGCCCAGAAAGTAGTAATGCACAGATTCACACAGGCAGCGGCGGTAGCAGTCAGTCAGTGCAGAGTGTTGGGGATAAAATCAAATACTCAGAGTTGTGGCATTCTTTTGTTAAGCCGCCAGAGGAGGTGAACATGGTCATTTGTCGAATCTGTGGGCAGAAGGTGAAACGTGGCTGCGTAAACATATGCAGTGCCACCATAAAGTGGCCTGGGAGAACCGTGGCTTCAATGTGGTAGTCCGGACTGGTAGTCCGGACTGCCGCAGCTGCATCACCCAGTGGCTCGCGCCCGATTTCAGGAAGTCTTGGCTCCACCACCTCAGTCGAAGGGAGCTGTCTGTCCTTCCCATCATCTACCGGTCCTGATGCTCCTGCTACTCGCCCTCCTACTCCTCGTCAGTCATTCCGTCAGCAATCGATCAAAGAAGTGATTTCCAAGAGACAACAGTATGCGTGCACTCATCCAACGGTGCAGAAGCTGAATGTACTCCTGGCTAAGTTGCTGGTGCTGCAGTCCCTCCCTTTCCAAGTGGTGGACTCTGCACCTTTCAGAGAACTGATGGCTTGTGCGGAGCTGAGGTGGAGAGTCTCAAGCCATCATTTGTTTGCCAAAAAGGCAGTACTTGAGCCTGTCGGTACACGGCAGCGCCAACATGTGGAGCTGTAACTATGGTCAAGGACAATATATGCCCTTTATGGCCCACTGGGTAAATTTGGTTCCTGCCCAGCCAAACTAGCAACTTGGCCAGGTGACGCCACTTCCGCCTTCACGTTCTCACGCCATTGGTCCTGTGACAATGTCCGCCTCTGCCTCCTCATCCTCCACCGTGTCCTCAGCCTCCACTGCAGGGACAATTCACAGTGCCCCACCAGCATACCACATGTGAAGGACACGGTGGTGTCACGCTGTTCTGTGCCTAGTTTGCCTGGGTGAACGGAGTCACACAGGGGAGGAACTGCTCCGCGTCCATCAAGAAATCGAATCCTGACTTTCTCTGTGACAACTCAAAATCGTAACCATGGTGACCGATAACAGGAAGAACATGGTGTCGGCACTGCGTCAAGGAGGGTAGAGCCATGCGCCTTGCGTGACGCACATGTTCAATCTGGTTGTCAAGCGTTTCCTAAAGTCTTCTACCCATCTGCAAGACATCCTAAAAATGGCCAGGAAACTTTGCATGCACTTCAGCCACTTGTACACTGCAAAGCACACCCTCCTTGAGCTGCACCGGCAGAACAGCATCCTCCAACATAGGCTGATATGCGACATTTCCACCCGTTGGAATTCCACCCTCCATATGTTGGACCGACTATATGAACAGAGAAAAACCATAAACAATTTCTTGAAGATCCAAGCAGACAGGAGTACTCCCCTGTGTAACTTCGATGTTAGCCAGTGGCAGCTCATGCATGACACCTGCCGTTTGCTCGTGTCCTTTGAGAAGGCCACTTTATTTGTCAGTCGCCAGGACTACGGGATGAACAACGTCATTCCACTGATTCATATCCTGGAAAAGATGCTGGTAAATCTGGCTGGTCAGAGGACTGAAATCTGGCGCCTACATCTCACGGCTACATGAGCCCTTTGGGGGCTGAACTGGAGGAGGAGGACATTGGAGCACATGCAATGTGTAGCGAAATGGGTGGTTTTTCTACACAGGTGACAGGAGAGGAGAAGCAGAAGCAGCCGGAGGAGCAAGAGGGAGCGTTTAATAGAATATAAACTGACGACGGTGTAAAAGGAGTGCGCTCTTTCTTGCTACAGTAGGATCTTGAGACTCTGCATGGTTCTTTATACCTAGCGCTAACATCGACCTGTAAGGCTGAGTTCACACAAGTTATTTGGTCAGTTTTGGCCCTGTAACTGCCCAAATAAGTGAAGTGTGCAGTGATTCTAGGAGCGACGCCTGTCATCTACATGTCATACTGACTCACAGTATTATTTTACTACCACAGCAGACTTCCTATGCGTGTTACTGCAAGGCACAGTGTTCTACACCCCTATACAGGCTCTCTGCAGCCATGAAAAAGCATTTTTTTAACCCGATTCGCCGCAAATATATTCGGATTGATTCAAATATTTTTGGAAAATTCGGCAAACCGGCCAAATTGAGTTTTTTAGAAATTCGCTTATCTCTAATTGTGAGTCATGACGAATCCGTCTTGCTCCGCATCCCAGGACGCACTCAAAAACGCTGCTTGCTGCGCTTTTGTGTGCGCATCATGGGAATGCAATGAAATGGAACAGAATGTATTCTGGTGCACTCCTATGAAGGATCTCAATAGCGGAAAGTGAAAGCGTAAATGTGAAAGTAGCCTTATAGAGCAGGAGATGCTGAGCAGATCGACATATAGTTTGTGGGAAAAGATATAAAGATTTAAATATATAAATATTCAGTATAACGTGCACTATATTCTTTCCTATCTCTGCTCTATTTCTGATTAGGAGTCTGGTGGGCGGTTCTATCAGTGACTGACAGCTTTCCTTGTATGACTGTGTATACAGAGATAGTTGTCAATCACTGTTGGGACCACCCACTGGACTCCTAAGCATTGAAAGTGCTGAGATTTAATAAATGACAGGTTTTACGGAATCCTCTCCCACAAAACTCTATATCTATCTGCTCAGCTCCTCCTGCTCTATCACATGCTACTTGCAGATCAGACACCATGTTCAATGTGACAGGTTACCTTTAAAGAATATCTGTCATGAGAATATGCTGTCCTGTATATGGGTAGCATATCATAGTGACAGTCCTGTTGGGCTATTATGCCAAACTGCACCATGTGTCATTTGGCTAATAGCAGATATGAAAAATGCTATAATTTTGGGGGAGGAGGGGCTTTAGAAAATGGGTGGATCATATTTAAAGGGCATCTGTCAGAAGATTTGTACCTATGAAACTGGCTGATATGTTAGGGTTGGTTTGCATTGGCGTTATGCAATTCCGTTGTAGGGTTCCTCTATAACAGAGTTATAACGGAATATAATGGAATTTTAGGACGGAATGCAAAACGAAAGCGTTTAAGAGGCATTCCATTTTGCTCTGTCCTAATACATGTCTGCGGGGACAAATAACGGTTCCATTTTGTTCCGTTATACATGATGGAAAAAATTGTCTTGTCCACAGGGTTGTCTGGTTTAGAAAACCCATTTTCTAAATTTATGAGAAAGTAGGACTTAATAATAATGAGTCCCCTGGTTGGATGTGACACGTTCATGTTTTACACGAAAAGCCCATTGATTTCGATGAGAACTATGTAATTCCTCATTTCTCCTGTGGAGGCACTGCAGGAGAATTGAGCACTTGCTAATCCCACAGATTACAGCTATTTGCCAGAGCACAAGAGGCAGCAGGAGACCCATTGTTGGGGGAACCATTTACCTAAAATAGGACAAACCCTTTCAATTCTCCTTCTATGTACTTCTCCATCTCTTTCTCCAGAATACTTTGAATTTATAGTCTTGTTACAGCACCAGGGACTTGGAAATGGCAGTGCAGTCGCATGCCTGGGATCTTCAAAGCTTGATAACATTATAAAAAACGTAAACCGCTACAATGTAGAATGCACAATCTGCTGAGGCGGATAAAATATTATAATCAAACAAGACATACCGGTACATAGACAGCGGCTAAACAGTAAATTTTACAAGCGCAAATATTATTGGCAAAATGGATGTTAAGGCAAATAAAGACTTCTGCTGACAGATTTATTCTTATCAGCAACCTATTAATCAGACATAAAAACATAATATTTAGAGAAGCGGCTCAGATTTAATAAAACATCGGGTCACGCTTCTCGGCTAATCTGTGTTGTCTAGTGACAATATGAAAATGTAAACTTGTTGTCACAGATTCAGAACTGTCTGGCAGCAGGATCAAAGAGCCATTATGTTCCCTGAAAGCAGCTTTATCCCTGTCCTTAAAGCATATAACAGCCTTCCTAGAAGAAGCACAGCTGGATCCCACTCGTCCTGTAAAAAGAAGAAGCAGAGTACTATACATGCCTACTTACCAACACCGTAATTGGTAAATTCAGGGCGTGTAAGCCCCAAACCCACCCAGAAATGGCCACTTTTGTGCTCGGTTTACATAAGTCCAATCCATTTTGGGCCCAAAGGAGCTTGAATTTACCTGGACTGTCTCTGAAAATTAGGGACAGTCACTGCAAATTCTGTAATGTTGGCATCTGTATGCAGGAATATCCAGCGGCGGACTGGCTGTAAATAAACTGCTGTAGGCAGAGTGAAGGCAGAACAACACAAATATGTAGAGATAACAGCAATAGGCGGCGCCAGCAATACCATAGTGCGGCACATAACACCGCCCCAGAAGAACCCAAAACCACAGTGCAGCACAAAATACTGCGGCCCCCACTGCAGTATTCAACTGTCTTAGGTTACTTTTCACACTTGCACTGTTAAATGCGGTATTCAGATCCACTAGAGGATCTCAATACCAAAATTAAACGGATCCGCTTTGATTTTACACATCAGGATACTGATGACCTATACAGAGGAAAGGTCATCAGTAGGGTTCAGTGAATCGGGTTCGGATTGCTGTATCCAAATCAGACTCTTTTAAAAAGTACTGTGAAGAGTATGGGCTCCTTCCTACTGTAAAATGTATGGCCTCCGCAGAGGACTTTCCGAAGGTTCAGCAAATATCACGAGACCTACTTTGTATCACCTCTATCACGTGTCAGTTCGCTTATTCGCGTAAATGACTGTATCAAAATCCGAAGCTGAACTCGGCTTCGTTAATGAGGCACGGCTCAGTATTTTGATACAGTCATTTATGCAAATAAACTAAGTGACACATGACAGAGGCAGTCAATGGGCATTTGGCTGTGAAGTAGAAGATCCAGCAATGCCAGATCCTGCGAGATCCGGCAGGATGCTCTATGCTGGAACAGTCTGCTGGATGTGAACAAGGCCTAATATTTCTTAAAATATCCTCTACTGTGAACCCACAGTTAAATCTCCTCACCTGAGAACCCACCCTTAGGCCTCTTTCACACGGGGGCGAGATTTCCGCTGCGGGTGCAATGCGTGAGGTGAACGCATTGCACCTGCACTGAATCCGGACCCATTCATTTCTATGGGGCTGTGCACATGAGCGGTGGATTTTCACTACATCACTTGTGCGTTGCGTGAAAATCACAGCATGCTCTATATTGTGCGTTTTTCAACGCCCAATAGAATTGAATGAGGCTGCTTGAAAATCGCAAGCATCCGCAAGCAAGTGCGGATGCGGTGCGATTTTCACGCACGATTGCTAGGAGACGATCGGAATAGAGACCCGATCATTATTATTTTCCCTTATAACATGGTTATAAGGGAAAATAATAGCATTCCTAATACAGAATGCTTAGTAAAATAGGGCTGGAGGGGTTAAAAAAATATATAATAAATTAACTCACCTTAATCCACTTGTTCGCGCAGCCCGGCTTCTCTTCTTTCTTCTTCTTTGCTGTGCAGGAGGAAAAGGAACTGTGGTGACGTCACTGCGCTCATCACATGGTCCGTCACATGATCTATCACCATGGTGATGGACCATGTGATGAGTGCAGTGATGCCATCAAAGGTCCTCTACCCAGGTCCTGAAGAAAGAAGAGAAGCCTGGCTGCGCGAACAAGTGGATTAAGGTGAGTAACATTTTTATTTTATTTTTTAACCCCTCCAGCCCTATTTTACTAAGCATTCTGTATTAGGAATGCTATTATTTTCCCTTATAACCATGTTATAAGGGAAAATAATACAATCTACATAACACCGATCCCAAACCCGAACTTCTGTGAAGAAGTCCAGGTTCATATCTGGGTACCAAACATGCAGATTTTTCTCACACGCGTGCAAAACGCATTAAAATGTTTTGAACTCGCGCGGAAAAATCGCACATTTTCCCCCGACACACCCGCATCTTATCCGGCCCAAATCCATGACGCCCGTGTGAAAGAGGCCTTAGAGTACAATTTCCATTAATAACATTATACTAAGCAATTGCTACTCATGCAATTCCATAATAAATTCTCTGAAGCAGTTCCGAAGATGGACCTTCCTTTTAACAACCCTTCTGAAATTTACACGCTTGAGACATGAGGATTATTTAACTACACTGACGATTTATCTTCTTAGCATCTTTATCCATTAGTGTCTATTATTACATGTTACAAAAAAATGTGCCATTTCTGTGACATTTCACCTCATAACTGTACATTCACCTGTTAATTCAAACAACACTACGGAGAAGTGGACATAGCCCCGACCGTGTCTGTCTACTATTATCTCCTTAATATTTACTGGGTTCATGCAGAGTGCACGCTTCCAGAAAGAAAAACAAGGGAAAGTCACATTTGGTCTTCACTTCTCTTCTTTTTGGCATTTTACAAGAGCAGACGACATAATGAAGCTGTCCTATCCCTTCCTCTCACCCATCCGTCTTGCATTTTATTTTTCGGGAGGTTTGAAGTTTATTTTTTAATATTGTAGTGAGAGCCATGGGAGAAATTAGGTACTTTACTATAATCTAAAAATCCATGCCAGATTCCATATTTATTTAATGTTACATTCGCCGCTATGAGACCCTTCGGTATTTCAATACACTGAGTAAATGCAAGGAATTATAATAGAAAATAAATACCGGGTTAGAGGTGTCCGGTGGACGTTCAGCTGTTGGGCCCCAGGAATATAACTTAATCTCAGCAATATGAATATTACTTGTTTATTTAGGATGGATGAGATGACTTGGCGGGAAGCCCAATACCCAGAGACCCCCATTTATCTCAGACAAGGGTTTGTAGAAAGTAAATTAGACT
Organism: Bufo gargarizans; assembly: GCF_014858855.1. Lineage (NCBI taxonomy): Eukaryota > Metazoa > Chordata > Amphibia > Anura > Bufonidae > Bufo > Bufo gargarizans. The sequence goes on along the minus strand of NC_058085.1, from coordinate 347,000,364 downwards.
AGGGATAGAAAGGAGAAGTTGCCTGAAGCCTAGCAAAGACCAGCTGAGTAATATTCTGAAATATCACTTGAATGGGACTGAGCTGCACACAGGCCATGAGGCTGATTGATGTGATGTTACAGGCCGTGGAAGAGGCTGCATCACTAACTCCTTCACGTGGACCCTTTCGGCAGCGTAGTTGCTGTCAGTTCCGAATATGCAGGGACTGTCCCTAATTTTCAGAGACTGTCTCAGGCTAAAAAAATGGGTGGGCATTATGTAAGCCCTACCTGTAAGTGGTTGTTCCTGAGAGGGGTTCTGGGCATTCCCTGGGGCGGGATAAATTATTTCAAATATACCAACTCTAATGTTGGTAAGTATGTAACAGTTGATCGGTGGGGGTGCCAAGGTTTGGCCCCCTTGAGTCTGATATAAATGACCTATCATGGGGTTAAAGGGGTTGTCCGGTGCTTTTTCTATACCAGATCAACGGGGGGGTTCAACTCCCAGCACCCCACTGGTCATCTGTTTGAGGAGGAGGTGGCACTCCATGCGAGCGTTGCTTCCTCTTCATTATACTGCTCGTCATCTTGGAAGTGCAGTGTAATAACAAGTACTCTCTCCATTCACTTGAATGGAGCAAGTACTTGTAATTACACTACGTCGCTGCTGCATGGGAGACAGCTGATTGGCGGGAGTGCCATGAGTCGGACTTCCGGCAGTCAGAAATTGATGACCTACCCAGGGGTAGATTGGGAGCTCAAAGTGGCCCTGGCAAAAAATGTAGAAGTGGCCCCATGTTGTAGGTGGAGCTAAATTGGCAGTAGGTGCGGCCAAGCCGAGTAGGCAGGGTTTTTTACGGGGCAATCTGTAGTTTTTATTGATATCATTTCGGAATATGCCTTTTTTGCTAATTTTTCATTCAGGTTTTTTATGGAAGATGAAGCAACAAAAACAGTGCATCCGCAGTTTTGATTTTTTTTTCCATTATAGAGTTCATCATAAATACATTTATATTTTAATAGTATGGGCATTTTGTGCCCAACATTGACAATGATCTTTATTTTTTTTTTGTTTATTTCTGTTATTAATATGGGGAAAGGGGCTGATTTGAAATTTAACATGCAATCATTTGATCACTGCTCCCACAGACTGTACATGTATAGCAGAGTTCAGGAAGGGGTTAAAAAAAAAGTCATTCCCCCATATAACTAAGGACTTTGAGCATTCTAATATTGATTGAGAACACCCGTATGGATTTAAAAATTAGTAATTACCCTTTTATCCAAATTGTCACTGGCGGGTCTCGAACCAGGGACATTCTGTATCAGAGGCAAAAATCTCTCTCTCTCTCCTTCTATGTAGAGAGCTAAAATGTGTTTATGATCACTAAAATATACAGTAATGGAGCAAAATCAATTACAATATATACACTTTTGTGATATATATATATATATTAGCAGAAGGACCCCGCTTCGCACGGGTATATTTTATCTATTTTATTTAATGTTTGTGTGTGTCGTTAAAAGATATTGACAGTATCCTATAACAGTGACCTCCACAGCCCCTCACCCCTTAACAATGACCCCCCACAAAACTTTGGTTTTATGCTGTACGGAGATCCGTCTCCGTAAAGCATTAAAATGTACGGCCTCTGAGGAGCAGAAGTCAGTTATTCCCGAAGTCTCGCGAGACTTTGCTGTAAAACTTCGGTATTTGATTTTTAAACTGAAAAAAAAAAAACATTATAAAACTTGGATCCGAACTCAGCTTCGGTTTCTACTGGCATCTCGGAACCGAAGCCAAGTTCGGATCCAAAAATCAACTACCGAAATTTTGGGAATAACTTACTTCACCTCATCGGAGGCCGTACATTTTAATGCTGTATGGAGACGGATCTCCGTAGAGCATTAAACCGGTTTTAAGCAAAGCAACTTCGGATCTCGGATCTGAAGCTCATTTTGCCCATCCCTAGTCACCATGTAGACCCAGCCAAAGAAATAGGAGCACTATACCACACAGTGTAGAATAAAATATAAACGCCTGAAATGTAATGCTATAGTAGGTGAGAAATTCAGGAAAATCACCTAAGTTCAAATTTCTGATATCTTATAGGCTATGGACACCACCAGAGCCATTTAAAATTGATTTAGATGTATTTTGGGCTAAAAAAATAATAATGGGCTTTTATTAAAAATGTTGCACCGTTTGGCTTCCGCATCTTCTGTGGTTCACAACACACAGCATTCTGTGATAAATATGTCCTTCTGACAGCTTGTTCTCCTCTCCAGACATTCTCTGGCCTATCCTGAAGGAACTCTAAGCTGATGTATGACCACATCACAGGATTCTCTGACTTTAGGTTAGCTTTTGTAGACACAGAACCATTTATACAAGCATTTTTCTTCGCTTGTCTATGCACTGCTAAAGTAGATAAGATACAAAAATAGAAAAATAAAACACAAGGAGAAATTAGATCACTGGCTTCCAGAAAATTGGAAAATGCCTCAACATTATGAACCATATAAGAGAAGAGAAAAATAAAAGACAGTGGAGATGTAGCATCAAACGTAGTGAAAATTCAGACAGGATCGACGCCGTCTTAGAACTGGAGACACCAGTAAAAACCAAATAATTCCCAACCCATTATGATCCCTAAGAGCAATGTCTTTGCTCTAAGCAGCTCTCAGCACCCTGCCTAAACCGCATTCAAGGCATCACACCCAGCCAGCCAGAATCCTACTCCATACTGACGAGGGGCATGTTCCCCGAAACAGCTGTCTATGGTTGGATATCTAGCTTGGCTATATTCCCTTGTCAAATCCAATGGATTGTTGGAAAGTTGGATTTTGACTCATAAGGAGCCACCTCAAGAGGTGGCACTAGCAAGATGGTTCTCTTCCTTGGGAGATACCTGTTTGCATATTCGTGTCCCATGGAGCATTGCCAACAAGTTTCCATACCCTGGAGTACTTCCAGTAAGTCTCCATACAGCACTGGTCTCTTTAAGGAGATTCAGCACGCCACAAGATCTCAGCAGGTCAGTCTCTTCACAAGATCTCAGCAGGTCAGTCTCTTCACAAGATCTCAGCAGGTCAGTCTCTTCACAAGATCTCAGCAGGTCAGTCTCTTCACAAGATCTCAGCAGGTCAGTCTCTTTTAACAAGGGCTGTCATTCCAAACACACTCAGGAGTATAATATGAGAAAATAAAAGTGGAAGATTTCCCAAATCACACTTCCAAGGGTCATTACTCAAAAACTTAAAACTGAGTAAAATCAAGTTGCCCACAGGCGACATAACTATGAATACTTTATCTAGAGACTTCAATGTCCCAGATCTCTGTCACAAGGCTGATACATGCTAGCATGTTAAAAATTAGCTTTTTAAAATCACTTGCACGTTTCAGGGGTGCCATAAAGTCACCCATCATCAGGACTATACTAAAAGACTGGCAAACCAGTTTCCAAGACCATCATTAGTTAAACAGCACTTAAAAGTCTACATTTGTGTCTGTCCATCCTTCCACTGTGAGGAGACAATTTCACACTACTGGTGTGAGAGGATGAGAAACGTTACTGGGAAAAGGAACTATGTCTGCTGTAAATCCATCAGCTCATTCTAGTGCAGACTTTACAGTACAGGTACCTGTCCTCTTCTGTAGTCAGACATTATACGGGAGACTCTGGTTAGTAAAGTCTAAGGGATTCAACTGGTTATCACCATAGACCAAGGATGGTCAACCTGTGGCTCTCCAGCTGTTGCAAAACTACAACTCCCAACATGCACAGACTGCCTACAGGTATCAGCCTACAGCAGGGCATGGTGGGAGTTGTAGTTTTACAACAGCTGGAGAACTGCAGGTTGGCCGCAGTGAAGGTCCAGGTACAATAAGGCAGAAAACAACTTCATATTCTCACTACTCCTTATGAGAAAAGTTCTACAAAATGTATGTTTGGACTACTCTCCTTGGCCCCTACCTAGTGCTGTCAGCTGTTTAGTATGGTCAAAACTGCTGACATATTCGCTGACAGAGCAGTACCAACCGGCACAATAGAGGAAAAATACAATAAACAGTCGGGGAGTCAGCTTACTGTCAATTAGTCACTTAAGGACAAATCCACAAAAAGTTGTCAGGTGTAAAGTTCAAAACCACAGGATATGTAAACTAGAACAACACATGAACCAAATAGAAAGCTCAATAACTGGCAATGAATCCTGGGAAAGCTGGGTTACTTAGCAGCAAATGCTGGGGGTGGTAATGAAAAATATTCAACAGTTTTCAAATCAGCACTTGGATCTGAATACTTTAGTAATTGCATGTAATTAAAATGTTTATAAATAATAATAGCTACCGAGTTATGCAATGAAATCTACCTGTTTAGCGCCACCTGCTGTTTGCTCATTTTCTAATTTCTCTGTCCTGATCACTGAGATGGAAGCACATGCTCAATTCTATCCTTCAACTGCAGTAGAAAGGACACAACCCCTGAACTGCCAGCTTGAAATAAATCTAGCAGAACAATGGAGCAATGAATGGGGAGATCCCTGGATCCATGTGAGGCATAGGGCTGGTTCTAGCTTTGCTAGAGATTGTCATGTACTAGACTATGTATGATTGTCATTTTTTACATTATTCATGGAATAACGCCTTTAAGGTGGGAATACACTTAATGCCAGTAATCAAGTTGATAACACTGATAATACTTGTTCTCTAGGTGAAAGGTAGAATCAATAGATCTCAGTCATGAAGACATGTGGCCAGTGTTTACACACAGCACAATGTTCCTGATGGCACTGAGTTGACATTTGAGGGTATGAACAATACAGTCTTACAAGGACAATTTCTTATAGTAGAAACACACAAATATACAGTATAAATGCTAGGGATGAGTCTAATCTCCTTAAATGTTCCCATTGTCAATGTCTCATAAAGTTTTTGCATCTCTGCTATTTTTAGACTACTGAGGATTTGGTTTATACCGTACATTAGTTCTAAATAATATTGCTCATTACACATTACATAAATGTCAACCTGCCGATTTTGTCGGGAATGGCTGACCTTCTAATAAGTATTAGAAATGTGACAAACGTTCGGCAGATGTAGGGGGGCAAAAAAGGATTGGGATTTGTTCTAAATTTTAACATACCCGATCCCTGAATAAAAAGCTCATCAGAAGGCAGACTATACATTGTATGGGGGTCTCAGGCTTTCAGATTATATTGAATTCTTACCTGTTAGTGTCAGGTTACTATATGTATTGGAAAATTGTTCTTTCAGCAAAACTAGATGCATTTGAGCTGCCTTCTCCCTCTGCAGTTCCAGCATGGTGTCTGGATGTTGAGCTATTTTGCATCCTTTCTGCTTGTCAAGAGAGATATCACTGCGTACAATATCTGTAACGAGGAATCGTAGACTAAAATCAATATAGACAAAACAGGCTCATATCAATGTAATAAGACAAATTATAGACTAAAATCAATACAACAAATCATAGCCTGTAATAAATATAATATAACAAATCATAAACTGAAATAAATGTGAGACTAAACATAGACTAAAGTCAGTATGACAAATCATAGACTAAAATTGATATAAGATAAAATATAGATTAGAATCAACATAATAAGACAAATCTTAGGCTAAAATGAATATAATAAGATAAATCATAGACTGAAACCATATAATAAAATACATCATAAACTAAAATCAATATAATATGTAAAAAGTAGACACATAGACTAAAATCTATATAAGATGAAAAGTCCAAAATCAATATAACATGACAAATCATAAACTAAAATCACTATCAAGTCAAATCATAGACTGAAATAAATATAATATGACAAATTATAGCCTTAAATCAACAAAAGACCATACACAGACTTAATTTAATAGAATAAAACAAAACATAGACCAAAATAAATATAAGAAAAAACATAGACTGAAATCATCATAAGACAAATCATAGACTGAAATCAATATAAGACCAAACATAGACTAAAAACATTCTAAGACAAATCACAGACAAAAATCAATGTAAAACAAATCATAGACTCAATGCAATATAAGACAAATCATAGACTGAAATCAATATAAAACAAATCATAGATTAAAATAAATGTAAAACAAATCATAGACTAAAATTTAAATAAGAAAAATCATAGACTAAATTAATATAAGACAAATCATAGACTAAAATAAATATAAGACAAATCATAGACGAAAAATCAATATAAATAGACAAATCATAGACAAAAAAAATCTATATAAGACTAGAATCAATATAGACTAAAATCAGTATAAGACAAATCATAGACTTAAATGAATATAATGACAGAAGACATTGAAACCAATATAAAACAAATCATAGACTAAATACAATATAATATGACAAAATAAAGACTAAAATTGATGTAAGACAAATCATAGACTGATCAAAATACAACAAATTAATTCTTCTGAATTCCAGGAAAATAAATTCTAATTATTTTATATCTTCTCCAACAAATTAATACAGGATGAATGTAATACATGGAACATTTCAGATAAATTGAATGCATTGTGGTCTCTATGGGATTATTACAGGATCCAGTCAAACTCTTGTATTACTTCAGTTTTCATTTATTTTCTGTTTCTAATATAGCCCCAATATATTCTGTAGCGCTGTACAGAGATTTTCATCACAAACATCGATCTGTATCCCCAATGGAGCTCACACTGTCAGAAAAAACTGAAGAACCTGCATGAAACCTACACATTGCTAAACATACAAACTCCATACAGATGTTGGTTAGATTTCAACCCAGGGCATCTCTGCTAAAAATCAACAAGGCAAAAAAAAGCACTTGGATTTACAGATGACTTTGGTTCATCAGGAGTTTTCTAATGGGTCAAAACTAGGGATGAGTGAATCGAATTAGATGGACATCCTGCACAGCCTTGAAAATCTCACACTGCCTGCACCGCTGCTCTGAGTAGCGGTTCAAGCGCAGAGGCTCAACTTCCATTTTGGCAGCAGCGACTGTTCATGCGCCACCACCCCAAAGAGTAGAGGTGCATTCGCAGTCACTGCTCCAATAGCGGAAGCAGAGCTTCTGCGCTTGCGCCGCTACTTGGAGCAGCGGCACAGGTGCAAGATGTATCAGGACCAGGTGAGATGTCCAGCCAATCATCAGGCAGAGGGTGCTTCTTCCCCAGGGGTGCACCACCAATGAGGCGAGGTGAGACGATTGCCTCAGGAAGCACCAGGCAGGGGCAAGAGGGGCGCAACAGATGGGGATTATCTGTTTCTGCAGTATAGTCTTGGGAAGCACAGTGGGCACAGTATGTAGGCGCTGTATTACCCTGTATGTTTTGTAGCTCTGTATGTAATGTTTTCCAAGTATGTCTTTAACAATAGGGGTGGAGGGAAGAGGTTAGGTTAAGAAATTGGCATCAGGGGGTTGGGCGCCGTTTCAGTTTTCGCCTTCAGGCAGCAGAAAGGCTAGGTGCACCCCTGTTCTTCACCTGTGGGGGACAGCCCCTCACAGGTGAAAGACTCTTTTTAATGAGACAAATTGATTAGTATGAATCGATTCTCTCATCCTAAATCGAAACAAATTGTATGGACCTTCATAGAATTTCATTTCATTAAGGAGGTTCTCTGGGAATTAAGAAAATAAAAATACTTAAATATTACTTTATTATAAATTTATTCCCAAATACCTTTCATTAGTTATAATGGCTCGTTTTGTCTAGGGAGCAATCATTAGGAGAAATAAAATGGCTGCCGTTCTATTAGTACACACAAAACCTGTCCTTATCACACAGCAGGACAAGTTACTTCACAACACTGAGCTAAAGAGCTGCCTCATCCTCCTCTCTGCTCTGCTCATCAGGGATTATATTCCTGAATACAGCTGATAAGATCTTCAGCTGAATCACTGTAGGAATGGAGTTCATGAGGAGACATGAAGTACAGAGAGGACGGACAGGACAGACTGCATACAAGTGCTTCTGCTCATTAGTCATATCTAAAGATGGCCTTGCGGTTCGCCCGGCGGTCGTTTGGCGGCGAACTTTGCGTGTTCGTGATTCGCCGAACATATGGAGATATTCGCGCCCGCCATATTCTTTTACATTGTGAAGAACTTTGACCTATGACACATCCATCAGGTGGTACAGGACAGCCAATTGAGACATTTCAGCACATGGACACCCCCTACCTTATAAATAAACCTGATCTGGCCGCCATTTTACATTCAGTGTTTTGCCAGTGTAGGGAGAGGTTGCTGTGTGGAGCAGGGACAGGCTGTTAGGGACACCAAACACTAGCTAATAGGGCCACAAAAGTCCTTTTAAAGACTGGTATAGGTGTGCTATCGATAGGTGTGATACACAGAGGGGTGCGATATACTTATAATATACTTTTATAATGAGTCAAAAACACATAGATCTATATAGTGATCAACTGGAAGTCAGGGGCCTAGGGGCTAGGGGCATACTAGGGCCATTTTTATATAGGGTACGGTTCTGGACAGGGTCGCTCTTATCAGGGCGGGTGCTCTGTGGTTAGGCTATCAGGGCCAGAATAGCACCCCCCGTAGGGCAATATCAGTGACAGTTCTTTGCCCAACCTGTCCTTCAATACCACATCATCATCTAGCCCAGGGATAGATGTTTTTTGCTTTCCCTCCGGGATTCATAGATGTGCACGGAAACCCCCCGGATTGTGGTAGGACATATGGTTTCTGATTTGGTGCCGCCGAGCACCTGATTTAGTGCCGCCGAGCACTTGTTATTGCCGACCACATCTATGCTTTTGCTTAACTTTAATAATGTAATTTATTTTCATTTTGAGGGATATCTTTTCCATTCACACGTCCGCAAAATGGGTCCGCATCTGTTCCGCAATTTTGCGGAACGGGTGCAGACCCATTCATTTTCAATGTGCTGTCCGCTTCCGCACTTCCGCATCCGTGCTTCCGTTTCCGCAAAAAAATAGAACATGTCCTATTCTTGTCCGCAATTGCAGACAAGATTAGGCATTTTCTATTATAGTGCCGGCAAGGTGCGGTCCGCAAATTGCGGAATGTTCATTGCCGGTGTCCGTGTTTTGCGGATCCGCAAAACACTTACGGACGTGTGAATGGACCCTCATAGTAACATTATTAAAGGTTATGTTTTAACTTTATGTATATTCTAATGGATTGCCTTCCTTGTACAATGTTATAATATACTTTCTATGTTAGACAGTATATTATGGTGCATTTGTATTGTGCGGCAGTTGTGTGCGGTTCTGCTGCGATACTGCAGGTATATAGAGGGACAAGCATTATTGGAACAAATAATTTCTACTGGTGTGATATACCAGTCGCCCCCCAAAAAAACTGATTGAAGCGGGGTGTTATATACCAATATACTTTCTTTATAGTGCATTTGCGCATGCGCGTACCCGAAAATTATATTTAGATAGATATAGTGGCTCACTTAACTCATTTATTAATGGTAGGGGTGCTTAGTTTAAAAGTGGCTCACCCAGTCACTAGTGTAATAAATAGGTAAAATTCAATAAATATAAACAAGCACTCACCATCCAAAATACATCTAAAGATTTATGGTAGGTAAATTAAAATTGTTTAATTTGAATAAATGCGAAAATCGATAAGTTGACCATATATAAATGAATAAGTTCACCAAATATAAGGATACTAAAATCGCAACAATAAGTTATGAAATGATATAATGAAAAATGTTCAAACAACTTCCACTAAGAACTTGATCTTGCTAAACTCAGAAATTCGAGTTATTAAATAAGAGATGACATTCGTGAATATATATTGGCCACTGAGGAAGAGGTCAGAAGACCTCGAAACGCGTCTGGCATAATTAGAGATCGCAACTACCCACCACTACCCGCACACAGTGTTTGCGATATTTAAAAAGGATTACAGGACCAAGAAAGAATTCCATTTACGATTTATCCAACATCCTTACTACTAGCTTCATTCAACACCCCCTTGAGACATCACGTGACAGAACCACAAGCTCCGTTACACAAGTCACGTGAAGGAGCATCACGTGAGACTGCCAGTTTTACAGCGGAATCGAAACAACACGGCCGCTGTACAAAGAATCGATATACACAGATTATACAGCAATACGAAGGTGGGTGAGTCTTTACATACCACGAGGGACGCCTCTGGTGGAGACGCTGGACAGATCGAATAATATAACACACATAATCCTAATGATGAACTAAGTGACATTATCTATTCGACACTAGATCATTCGCACTGGTCTCAATTTATGAACTACTATACCATATGGATCGGTTTTGAACCTCTCGATTATATATTCACGAATGTCATTGCTTATTTAATAACTCGAATTTCTGGACGTTTTATGCAGTTTAGCAAGATCAAGTTCTTAGTGGAAGTTGTTTGAACATTTGTTCATTATATCATTTCATCATTTATTGTTGCGATTTTAGTATCCTTATATTTGGCGAACTTATTCATTTATATATGGTCAACTCATCGATTTTAGCATTTATTCGAATTAAACCATTTTAATTTACCTACCATAAATCTTTGGTTTTAGCTGTATTTTGGATGGTGAGTGCTTGTTTATATTTATTGAAAATTATATTGCCGATATTTCGCATTGAAAAAAATTATGAATGGAGATCGCAAATTCGAATAATACATCTGGTATGTCACTGTCCATGTTGTGGGACTATTTGTGCACTTCTAGTAATTATTTCTTGGCTGCAAATATGAGCTGAAGTTTTTTTTATGTTCACCTGCCATTAAAATGAATGGGAACCGTCGCGAACTTGCGGTTCGCGAACATTTGATCGTGTTCGCGCGATCGCATTCGTGAAGCGTCCCGGCAGATGTTCGTCCATCACTAGTGATATCCCCACCTTCTCTCTGTACTTCATGATGAGGTGGGCAGAGATTAAAGAGCTGATTGGCGATGGTGCTGAGAGACTATTGATTAAACGGCCCCAGAAAAGGCCCTCAGTTTTAAAATTCCAGAAAACCCCTTTAATTTTACATGTAATTGAACTAAATGATTTAAACATAGACATATTTTTCGGGATTATGCTTTAGGCCAAAGTGCATTTAAAAAAAACACACATCACACAATTTAACTCCTTCTTGATCTGTAATTACACAGTATTGGGTAAAAACAAAAGGTAAAGAAGTAAAATAAATTATACATAATTGGTATTGCTATGTCCATAATGAACTCTGCAATGTGATTGTTATTTATCACGTGCAGAGAACTAAAGAACACGTCCACCCAAGTAAAAATAAATAAAATCAATGGGTTGTATGTCCCCCAAAATGGTACCAATGAAAACCACAAGTCGTCCTGCAAAAGATAAGTTAAATGTCAATGGAAAAGTAAAAAGTTATGGTCTTTGGAATGCCATAATGAGGAACAAGAAAAAATTGCTTTGTCCTTAAGGCCCAAATTAGACTACTTCTTTAAATGGTGTAGTGCAGCAGGTGAGGACCCACTGTGTCACTGAAGAAATTTTACTTAGGGATTTTCCTAAGAACGTTGTCTAAGTAGCCCCCCTAGTCTACACCCTTTAACCTCTCTACAGGGGTCTGGACTTCAGCTTCAGGGGAACCACCAGATTGGTACCTCAAAGTAGTCTCTGTTCAGTGACAGCTAACCCAGACAGGTCAAGAGACGGCGGTGCATGGCACCAAGGGGACAGATGAGAGCAGGGTCAGTGAACAGGACGAAGTTGTGGCAGGCAGAGTATGTTCAATCTGATAAAGAGTAGGTAGGTTAGGCCAGGTGGCACAGGAGTCAGGACAGACAATGTACCGTCAATCAGATAAACAATCAGAGCTCGGGCATAGGAAGACAGCATAGTACTTTAGCACACCTTCACAGGACTAGACAAGCTTCCACAGTGAAAATCCACTTAAGGCAACCAGTGGCTAGAGACCATTTAGGATATGCACGCTGCCCCTTTTAGAGCCAGGGAAAGCGCAAGGAGGCAGGGGGGCCAGAAGAGGCTTAAAACATAGAACAGGCAGAAATACTTTGGTGCCCCAACAGGGTAGGGCACCTAAGGCTAGGGTAGGGCACCTAAGGCTGTAGGCAGGGGCATAACTATAGGAGGTACCTTACTGTATAACCCTGCCTACCATAAATTAAATTTTTTTCATCATTCTACTTGCAAAAAATTTACAAAAACAGCATCAGTTTAAAAAAGTTTGCAACCTTTTGGTATTCATGCTGCTCTATTCAAAAGAGTTACAAACCAAAATTTTTCATTTTTTCTGGACAGCTTATCCGAAAACCATAGTTAATTACCGTAAGAAGATTATAAGTAATACATTTCTATTGCTCAATATACTGATAATAACTCTTTACCAACATTTACTGTGAGCTGTAGAATCATGATAGTCACCACCAAAATAATCTACTCATGTACCACCAGCCTCAAAAAAAATCATGGACACGTCCACTTTCAAAACAAATGTATGGGGCTTAGTGGCCACTGGCCTCTCAGTCCTAACACACCTATCAGTAATTAACAAAAATAAATTGGCGTAAACCACAGCTGAAATCTATGCCAGACTACAGCTGCTGTAGATTTTAGTTTGTGGTGCATGGACAACCCAAGTTGCGACAAATTTATTAAGGGGCCTGCTCCTTATTCCACCGGACTTTTCGAATCTATCCCATGAACTACATGAACCACCACATTATGAGCCAAGTCCAAATGTTTATAATCTCTAAATCCTCATTACCATCCATTTTTAAACTTTTAGACTCTTTTTATTAATTTATATACCACAGTACAAAGGAATAACATTTCCATAACTATTACAAACCAAATACAATTTATTGATATCACCCAACCCTCCCATCTGACACATTCTAGGACAAGTTCCCGGTGGCCATCATTCCCAGAGAACCCCTTTAATGTTACTGTAGACAGCTGATATATTGATTTGAAGTTCTGGACATAACGAACTACTATTACTGTTAAGCCTTGAAGAACCGCTATACAAATACAGTATCAGAGTTCACATTTTACTAACTGAGCCTCCTGGTTATTTGATTCCACCATGATTTCCAGGCCAGGGAGGTTTGATCTTTGGGCCGGTGGTATTGTCAGTAATCTATTGCAGATTTCACTAACACTAATTTTGTTCACTGCAAGTGGTATCCCTGACATGACATGTAAGGTAGTAAGACTTCAAAGAGGAGCCATGTCCACCTCTGTACACACAACAACAATCCAGAAACACAAAGCTAATGAGAAGAACTTGCACAAATGTAATGTGGTCACTATAATTAACCTCGTCTCTGCTGAGGTCTGTAGACAGGGACTGATGAGTAAATAGGTAAGTGACTAATCTTATGCAATTGTAGAGCTGAGTTTTTCTGATGTAGCAAAGCTGACTTTGGCTGGTTAAGGGCTCATACCCACGAGTGTAAGTGCTCAGTGCCCGTGCTTCGGACTGCAAATTGCTGGTCCGCAATGTGCTGTTATGACCGTGGGGCAGCCGCATGCGGATCGTGGATCCATTCACTTGAATGGGGTCCATGATCCGCATCCGACGGTCCGTACCACAAAAAAGTAGTGCATGCACTACTTTTTTGCGGAACGGAAGCAGGTAACGGAACCCCACGGAAGCACTCCGTAGTGCTTATGTTCCGTGGTTCCGTTCCGCACCGCATCTCCGGATTTGCGGAGCGGATATGGGTCCGCATCCGTGATGCGGAATGCACACAGCCAGTGCCACGTGTATTGTGGACCCGCCATATGCAGGCCGCAATACGGCCACGGCGGGGCAAGGGTCGTGGGCATGAGCCCTAACACCTAGTTAAAGGAGTCTGTCCTCAAAAATTATATTGCTATTATTTATTTGTTATTTTTGTTGCTCTTTTTATTATAGCATTTTAATGGTAAACAAAAATTCGTACATTTTTTATGGTCTATATTAAAAACATCCTGAAATCTTGTAGTTTCCAAACTGACCACTGAGCCTTGGAAACACTTTCTGTTCTGTAGAGATTACCTCTAAGCATGTGTTTCATTATCATCAGAGGTAGGATTACAATGAAACATAACAGGTGCTGGTCACAGCTCGCCTCCTCCATCTCCCTGCACAATGACCTCTGCACAGGTCATAGAGCATGCCCACAACAATCCCCCATATCTCAATGAGTTATCTCCAAATTATCCATGTTGATGTCCCTGGCAGTCCCTGGACAGCTATGCACAGTTCAGACAAGATGGCTGTCCCATAGTCAAGTATACAAAATAGAGTAAAATACTGTATATACAATCAGAAAATAAAAATACATTAAAACTGAATATGTTTCAATATATACTAATTTTATTCAGTAAAAGAAACGGGGATAATATGTGTCATCTAGAAATTACTTAAACATCTAATGCTACGAATTATTTTATCTCTTCTGTTTTTATTATCTGACTATATTTATAATTCAATTTTCTTTACATGATTATGGGTTGATTATATTGTTTGATACAGAGATTTAGAGCAATCACTTTGACATAAGAAAACAGTCAGAAAACAACCTACTGACTTTCATTGGAGAGTACAGTAATTGCAGCACCCTGCTCCGCAGGGGGAGGTGTGGTGGTGGTGGTGTTGGAGAGGATGGGATTGTTTACAAAGGTGGTCGTAGTCCTCACGGTGGCTAACATTACTCCAGCACTCCCCCAGGCCACACATGTAATGATTGGAGGGGCGCAACCCTTATTCCCCTTGGGGAACACCCTGGATTTCGGGGCCTTCTACCGTGTGGTGGATGTGTTGCCCTTGATGGTAGGATACAAGGCAGGAGAGCAGACACAGGGCCAGCGGATGTTGGAGGCAATGACCAGGTTGGCTTAACTAAAGCAAACAACAGTCTCTTTACTTGGAGATGATGGGTGGCACAGTGTAAAAATAAGTAGCAGGTACATACATTTCCCAAAAGGCTGTTTATATGGGGTAGATAGTATGATGATCCCTTCTGAGTCTCTCTCTAGGTATACAATGCAGTCCTCCCAATTGACCAAAGGCGTGCAAATCCTGTTCACAATATATCTGCAGTCCCCAACTGCAGGGTGCAGTCCTAGAACGGATGGCCTGCCTCAGTGGTGTGGTGGCACCAGAAGCAATTAACCCTATGCGCAGGCAGTAAAGTCAGATGCTGTAAAACATGCGTTACCTTTACTGTCTTATTCCAGGCAGTCTCCCTTTATAATGGTCCTCAACCATCTGTAGAAATGTCAATGCGTCTCTCCCTTGGATGTTATTTCTTAGCACAGTTGATTCTATGGCAGCTTTAAACCACACAGGGATGGGGTTTCCCTGGATAAATTTCTCTTCAATACATGTTTGCTCAGCAGCAGCCATCATACATGTCCTCACTCTAGGTTGTTCACCAGAAGATTAATTCACTGTGTTCCATGGTAGATCTAATGCCTTGGAAATTCTTTTGTACCCTTCTCCTAACTGATACCTTTTAACAATGAGATCCCTCTGATGCTTTGGAAGCTCTCTGTGGACCATGGCTTTTGCTGTGGGAAGCGACTAAGAAAATTTCAGGAAAGACCAACTAGAGCAGCTGAACTTTTTGGGGGGTTAATCAGAGGCACTTTAAATTATGGCCGGTGTATGCTGACTCCTATTTAACAGGATTTTGAATGTGATTGCTTAATTCTGAACACAGCTATATCCCCAGTTATAAGAGGGTGTGCACACTTATGCAACCACATTATTTTAGTTTTAGTTTTTTTGTTTCATCCCTCCACCTAAAAGATTTAAGTTTGTTTTTCAATTGAGTTGTACAGTTTATAGGTCACATTAAAGGTGGAAAAAGTTCTGAAATTATTTATCTTTGTCTAATTTTTTTACATCACAGAAACCTGACATTTTGACAGGCGTGGTAGACTTTTTATATCCACTGTATGTGTATATATATATATATATATATATATATATAAATATAGGGCAAACAGTGGGTTACTTTTGGATGATAGAATCCCTAAAATTAAAAAACTGAATTTGTAAAGTATTTACCAGGATATGTATATTCTCTAATGTATAACTGAGGGAGCTGTTTCATCAGAGATAACCCTTTCCGAACTGATTCGTTGTGGGCCGGGCTCCCAGCACCCCAAGAAAACAGCAGATTTTTCCAGGGGAAGTCAACAAGGAAATGCAGTATTACACATAATGCATGTACATGTAAGCTGTCCAGCCTGGCACTTATGGTAGACGGACGCCCCTGTCCATAGTGCATATAAATAATGTCATAGTCATTAAGAGAAAACACATTTAAAGGGGTTGACTGATGGACAAAATATCTTAGAAAAGGTTGAGAATAATAAGCAATATGATAGCACTGGGTATTGAACTTTCGATACCCAATTAATTGATTGATACGATACCGGAATTATGCGGATTGATACGATACCAGGATTTACTATTTTCCAACTACCATGTTCTCCTGAGCCGGCACAGTGGAGAAAGAGGAAGGGAGTCACTCCCCTCAGTGACATGGCCACCACTGCCACCAATTAAATGATTAAGGGGAGGGGGCTATGAAGCTGATGCTGGCCACCAATGAAGATAATACTGATAATTAACCCCTAAATACAAATGTAGACGGCAACAGGTCTCAATTACAGGGTTCCCGCCAAACCCCGTCAATTAACCCCTCATGTGCCAGGTTCAATGCTGATTTCTGCACCTGAGGGGTAAGTGACGGGTTTCGGTGGCATTGCAGTTCCCCGTCATTGAGGCCAGGTGCCGGCTGTGTGCAGGAATTGGCCATTGCCAACGGGTGGGTGAAAACTGTAACCAGTAATTGGCTGCATGGTCATTTCTTGCATGTCAAGACGGAATGTGAAGTAGAGACCAACAAGGACCCAGGAAACTTCAGAATGGGAGAGGTCTATTATTTTTTAAGCTCTTGTGACCCTTCGTTACCGTCCTTACAACCTCTTTAAAAGTTTAGTTATGAGCCACAAATAAAAATATGAAGCAATCATCAAGCAGTAAACTACGATATTGAGAAAATATGTGCGGGAGGTTTTTCCACTTAGTATATAAGTGCACATGTTATAAACAAGACAGTGATAAACAACAAGGAACAGGGTTAAGT
Organism: Bufo gargarizans; assembly: GCF_014858855.1. Taxonomy (NCBI): domain Eukaryota; kingdom Metazoa; phylum Chordata; class Amphibia; order Anura; family Bufonidae; genus Bufo; species Bufo gargarizans. The sequence continues at coordinate 346,983,234 of NC_058085.1, read as the reverse complement.
ATGAGGAGCACATTGCATTGTGAGGGGAAATTTGGGAAACGGCTGAGTTATAGCAGTCACCAAACACAAAGTACGAAAATGCTACTAAAACATTAACAAACATTTCCCAGTGTCCTCATCCCATCTGTCTGCACCAGCAAATGGCCCAAAATTGTGACAGATTTATAAACAGTCAATGTTCTAATTTTGTGAACAGCATTAACCCCGTGATGACATGGCCTAGTTTGGACCTTAAGGACACTGCATTTATTTTTCTACACTTTCTCCGCATTTCGAAAGTCTTTACTTTCTTTTCTGTCAGCAAAGCCTTAGGAGGGCTTGTTTTTAGCAGGATGAGTTGTATTTTTATTGGTATGATTATGGGGTACATATAATGTATGGAATAACTTTAGGTTTTTATGCTGGTTTCACACATAGTTTTGTTTTTGTTTTTCACACCGACAGCATTTTTACAAATTCTTTCCATTTTTTTCATGCAGCCAGATGTTACTTTAAAGGGGTTTTCTGAGATTTGTTAACTGATGACCTATCCTCTGGATAGGATTGGACGGGGTCCGACACCCAGGACCCCCACCGATCAGCTGTTTGAGAAGATACCGGGGCTTGCAGTAGCACTACGGCTTACTCTCAGCTCACCAAGCACAGTGCAGTACATTGTATAGCGGCTGTGCCGATACCTTCACAAACAGCTGATCAGTGGGAGTCCCAGGTGTCAGATGCCACCAATCAGATACTGAGGATAGGTCATCAGTTAGAAAATCTCAGGAAACCCCTTTTAAGGCTACCTGCACATGGTGCGGATTTCTATGCATTTCTAGACGAAAGTGTTAGTTTAATGGGGTTTTCCGAGACTTTCCTCTGGATAGGTCTTCAGTATCCGATCTGTGGAGGTCCGTCACCCGGGATCCCACTGATCAGCTGTTTGAGAAGGCAGCGGTACTTGCAGTGGCGCCTTGGCATTATCTCAGATTAGTCTACTAGGCCATGTGACATCACATTCATCGCTCACATGGCCTAGGCGCAGCCAAGCACAGCCGCTATCAAATGGACGGAGCTGTGCTTGTTGAGCAGGGAGAAGGCCGTGGCGCTACTATGAGCGCCAGTGCCTTCTGAAGCAGCTCATCCGCGGGGGTCCTGGGGATCCCCCACAGATCACATACTGATGACTTATTCAGGGGATAGGTCATCAGTAATAAACTGTCATAAAATCCTTTTAAAGATGCTGCAAATTTAACAAGCAACGTGAGCCGTTTGATATAAAGTTGGTGCAAAGTACGCCAATGCAGACTCTAGGAAAACTGACTGATAAATTCCCCCCAGAGCACTTTTTTGAATGACATTTTTGTGTTGCATTTGTGCATTGGTGGCAAAACGCATCATGCTGTAGATATGGTGTGTCTTCAAACATTTTTTCCAAAGAAATCTCTATGTGAGTTAAAAAAAAACACACCTTTTCTAAGTATACAGTATCAAAAATGCTAAAAAAAAGTTGCAAGAATGGAAAAAAATTACGTGTAAAGGAAGCCTTAGCAAGTAAATGAAAGGAAAAATTTGACAAAGCCTTTTGGTGTTTGCATTTACAGCATTCATTCATCATGTGGTATAAATGACTTTATTCTGCTGGCCAATGCGATCACAATACCCACATTTATATAGTTTTCTTTTTATGTATTAGTACTTTTGCAAAATGAAAATAACTTTTCTACAAATTATTTGTTTTCGTGCCACTGCAGTCCAAGACCGATAACATTTATATTTTTGGGTCGGCACAGCTTTATGGGGGAATGTTTTTCTAGACTTTTGCCATTTTGGAGCAGATATGACACTTTGTTTCTATTTTTTTTTGTATTATTTATATTTAAGGCATTTACCGCATGAGATATATAATGAGTTTATTTTATAGTGTGGGATGTCTCTGTTTCATCCCCCCCCCATAACATTATTGGTTGCCTTTTTATATTTTTCTAAAAACTTTAATGTTCTTTTTCATTTTTTATGACCCTGTGATCCTTTGATCACTTATATAAATACACTGCTGGCATGTGTAACTCATCCGCACCCTGAGATTGCGCAGCAGTGATTCCCTGCTTCCAGCCATATCATTTGGCTGTTCAGGCTGGCATCAGCCGATGATGTCAGACCTGGCAGCCTCAGCACTCTTGTGTTGTACAGCTCTGAGGCCAGGAAATTGGGAGATTAAGTGGTGAGTATATATGTTCTGTTAATATTTTAACACATTTAGGGACTTTAGGAAGCTTCTGAAATAAATCTGTCAATCCCTTAAAATTCAGAACTCATTTAAAAAGATTCATCTTTGCATCCAGAATCACCAGCTTTGTTCATATAGTCAATGATACTAGTTGATCAGTAGCAGTAGTATACAGCCGGCTCTCTGTCCATAGACTATAACTGAACAGTGCCACCCAGTGTTACATGCCTGATGAAGGACAGTGGGACATTACACAAGGACAACATTATCACTTGGATATCCTAATAATACCAATAAAAAGCTCTATTCGTGTGTATACAGCCCCATTATCATTGTAATGTATTATGCAGATATTAGCGTAATATCACCTTTACTTTAATCTTCATTTTCCACTAATTTTTTTAACATTTTGTTTAAATAGCAAGTTTTTTTGGATTGAAAATGCAAAGAACAAAACAAAGAATGAATGTAATAATAACTAGTGTTGGGAGCGAATATTTTAATTGCGAATTTTAATCGCGAATATCGCCACTTCGAGAATTCTCGAACATTTTAAATGTAGTGCTATATATTCGTATTCTCGAATATTCTAGATTTTATTTTCATCAGTAACCTCTCTTCTTGCTTGTGGGCCAATGAGAAGGCTGCAATGTCTTTGTCTGAGCTTAGCAACATCCCTAGCAACCAATAGGAAAGTTGCCTACCCCTTACTATATAAGAACCTCCCCAGGAGCCGTTTTCTGTAGTTTTATGGAGTTCTGAGAGAGAGAGCAGTGTCATTGCTGTGCTCTGCGCTTTCCTGTGTAATTACATTAGATAGTTAGTTAGCTTATATATATAATACAGAAAGTTAGGGGGAGATAGTCAGTGTGGGTTGGATCCTGATATAGTGGAGCTGATAGGCTCCAGTGCAGGGTGTTAGGTAGTGTGATAGGTTCTGCTGTCCATACATACATGCTACAGACATAAAGCTGTGATGTCACAAGTTCACTACAATACTTAGTGACCCAATCAGTAATATGTAGTCAGACCTGCACGTATTGCGCCAAAATATTCACATCATTAACTGCCGATTTGCGCAATCGCGAATATATTGGAGCGCTCTATCTGCATATAAAGCTATTGTAATGTTCTGCCGTGCCAACTATTTTTCTCCAGTTTCAGGAAACTTCTAGCAGCTTGAAAAATGTAGCAACAGTGACCCACGCCTGTAACTTTGGCCAGATCTAGTATCTCAATCGGCCCAGTATCTTTTTGCCCCTCTTGTGCTTATGTTGCTGCTTCTTTTCCTGTTCAGCTGCATTGATAATGCATGTCAATTCAGCTAAACAGGAAAAGATGCAACCACATCTGGTTGGGACCCACAAGGAAGAGTCCGCAACGTGCGCCATTGCATCCGGCATCAACGGGGTGAGGGAGGGTAAGTACTATGTAAAAGAGCTTCCCTCCACAGGTTAGCACCATACACTTTTTGGAAAAAATGCCTGGAGTATCCCTTTAATTCTCTAAAGCTTCAGTCGGATGACACAGCGGAGCCTTTAGGACCCGCTGCCTTGTAGGTACCTATTCATCTTCATTGTTTTGTTTACCTACACCAGGAAGGCTCAACCTGCGGCCCTCCAGCTGTTGCAAAATTACAACTCCCAGAATGCCTGGACAGCCTACAGCTATCAACCTACAGCAGGGGATGGTGGGAGTTGTAGACTTGAGCATCCCTGATCTACACCATTCTCTTGGCACCTAATTGAGGCATTTTTAATCCATTTTGCCTCTCTATTTCTCTCCTTTTTTTCCCATGTACCAAAATCAACCCTGTAGGGATAGCTGAACAACAAAACCACAATGACCATCCTTATTAGTGAGAGGCATTGGATATTTGCCAGGATGTTTTATATTACAGACAGTATAATGGACTGTAGTGGGGTTCGTGGGTCGCTTGACTTTCTTTGGGTGGAAGTTGGCCTAAGAGGTCTGTCAAGCAGTCAGATTCCCTATCCTCCATAATCAGGAACTCCACTGTCCAGACTCTACAGACTTGCAGAGTCTCAGCATCTGCAGGCTGCACAGGGAGAGTCTGTACAACGCACACAGACATACTAACGCAAGTGCTTTGGTGAGAAAAACCACCCCAGCCCACATGAGTGCATCCCAACAAAAGATACTAAATATAATAACTGAAGTGACAGCAGTACTTATGTGAAATGACCCTCTCAGTAACACATACTGGATGAAAGAACTGAATGTCCAGGATGCTGATGTCTTCACTAGCTCTTATGTATCAGCACAACTTCGTTCCTGTATTGATTTTTCCTTTTGCAACTCACAGCAGAGCTCTTCTCACTTGTACTGACAGTCATTGATGCTAAGAAGTGGGAAATTACCATAATTCCTGCAGAGTTTGCCCTGGGTCATTTGCTTTCTCTCCATACTTGTAAAAAGCCTGAATGATCTCTTCCTCCTTCTCCTGCAAACTGCCTTGTGTGCATTTCCTCTTATCTATAGCCTGTATGATCTGTCCTTCTTTGCAGAGGGGTGAACTGGTCATAGACCCTGCAGGGAAACTTTCTAGTGGGTCAAATGATCTGCCATTGCCTTCCTCACTGTGATCCTGCTAAGTTCCAGTCCTGGACTGCCATCTGTGTACATCAAGACTTCCCAGGTTTGGATGTAAATGGGCAGCCACACTGGAAGTATAAACTTACTGTAAAGACCTTCCAGTTCATTCCTGACTGCTGGCTAAGAATTTAAAGCTTTTAGTGTCAAGACATCACATGACCATTTCATTATCACGATCCTCCTAGGACCAATGTACAGTACACTCATATGGGTGCTGACTAGTGATGATCGAGCATGCCCGGCCTAACATCAGTTTGGCTCGAGCATCTTGATGCTCGGCACATGGCGTTATTAGGCCGAATACCGCATGTGCTCGAGCGCAATGCTCGAGTTTCTGCCCGCACGTTTCTTGGCTGTGTAGTAAGTACTGCCCTCACTGTAATGCCGCAGCCATGTTGGCTGCTGGCATTACAGTGATTGGCTGGCCGGAATACGTCATCGTCTGCTTTATAGCACCCGATGACGCATGTTCAGCTCATTCTTAGTCAGGGAGAGCTGTGCTGAGGAAGGGACAGAAAGTGTAGGAGTGATTTAAGAATATTTTTACCACCAAAACTTCAGAGACCCAAAAATCCTTTTAAGGACTATTGTGTGTGGCAGCAGCAATCTATATTTTTAGCACAACCTGCGCGAAATTGCTAAAACTTTACAGACCCAAAAGTCCTTCTAAGGACGGTTGTATGTGGCAGCAATATCTATTTTTAGCGCATCCTGCGCTAAATAGCGTACAATGGTTAGGCTGCTGCAGACAGCGACATTAGCTGCGCCACATCTCCAGTGTAAAGTGTGCGCATACAAAAAAATATCTGTGACGTTCGGTGTACTTTTTCAATAGACACTGTCCACTGCGGACAGTGACATTAGCTGCGCCACATCTACTGTGTAAAGTGTGTGCATCCCAAAAATATCTGTAGCATACAGTGTACTTTTTCAATAGACGGTGTCCGTTTCTGACATTACCAGGGCCACATCTGCAGTCTAAAGTGTGCGCTTCAAAAATGTATCTGTGACATACAGTGTACTTTTTTGCATAGATGCTGCGGACAGTGACATTACCGGTGGTACCTCTCCTGTATAACGTTTCCTCATCCCAAATACCTGTGGCATTCCCTGTAATTTTTCATTAGCCGCTGGTGACAGCATTGACATTACCTGCGGGATATCTCCTGTGTGATGTTTCCACATCCCAAATACCTTTTTAAATTTGTTTGCGCAAACACTTCTAAATCCTATGCTACTGTACGTGTGACATACTTTCAATCATATATAACATTTAATATGAAGAAGGCAAGCAGTAAGGGATGTGGCAGTGGCCATGATGCTGATGGTGCACGCATAGGCCGTGGCCCTGGGCGCAGGTGAAACTGTGCCTGCTGCCACAGCACAAGAAAAACAATTATCCACGATACCTAGCTTTCATGTCCCAGTTTGCAGGGCGGCGCAGGACACCACTCTTGAAGTCAGACCAGTGCGACCAGGTGGTCTGTTGAATTGCAGCAGATAATGCTTCCAGTCGCTTAAGCACCACCCTGTCTTCCACCAAGTCCAGTCTCAGTAGCCAAGAGTCTGCTCAACCCAATCCTCACCCTGATCCTCCTTACTCCCACCATGGAGAGTCTGGGCAACAAGTGATCCCACACTCGGTTATTCCGAGAAGCTCTTTTCAGCACCATTCCTTGATTTGTCCCTCTCGCCAAGCACGCTTGAAGAGGGACAGATCTTGTGCCCTGATTCCCAAACTCTTGAGCATCCACAATCACAAGAAGATGACGGTGGGGAACGGCAATTACTGTTTAATGAGGTGGATGATGATGATGAGACACAGTTGCCAATAACTCAACAGCAATTACTGTCTCAAGAGGTTGATGAAGAGGATGAGACACAGTTGTCAATCACTGAGGTGATTAAGTCAACAAGTCAGGAGGATGAGCAGAGTGAGGAAGTGGAAGAGGAGGTGGTAGACGATGAAGTCACTGACCTAACCTGGGAAGGTGGAAAGCCAAGCGAGGCCAGCAGTACAGAGGGGGAGAGATCTGCTGCACCACAACAGGCTGGAAGAGGCAGTGAGGTGGCAAAAGGGAGAAGGCGGGCCACACCAAACAGGCCCGCAACTGTTCCACGAAGAACCCCCTTGTGGAAATCTCCCTTGCCAAGGGGTAGATGTTCCGCAGTATGGCGCTTTTTTGAGGAAAGTGCGGACGACAAAAGAATAGTAGTTTGCAACCTGTGTCATACCAAAATGAGCCGGGGCGTGAACACTAGCAACCTCACTAGCACCAGCATGATCCTCCACATGGCATCCAAGCACCGTAATAAGTGGGACGAACGCCTGGGTCCACATTCTGTGTCTGCAGGTCACACTACTGCCTCCTATTCCCCTGTGTTATGTGCTGGCCAATCTCCTGTCGAAGGCGCAGGCCCGGATGCCTCCCGCCCTGCACCTGGACCTGCGGAAGCACCATCGGCGACCACATCCACTTCTGTGTTCCAGCGCAGCGTCCAAATGTCCTTAGCCCAGGCTTTTGAACGTAAGCGCAAATACCCACACACCAACCCACAGGCCATAGATGTGCAGCTTTCCAAATTACTGGCCTTGGAAAAGTTGCCATCTAGGCTTGTGGACACTGAGGCCTTCCGCAGCCTGATGTCAGTGGCCATTCCGCGTTACGCAGTCCCCAGCCGCCACTATTTTTCAAGGTGTGCCGTGGTCGCCTTACACCAACATGTGTACCGTGACATCACACGTGCCCTGACCAACGCAGTTACTGGGAAGGTCCACTTAACCACGGACACATGGACAAGTGCATTTGGCCAGGGACGCTACATTTCCCTGACGGCAAACTGGGTGAATGTTGTGGAGGCTGGGTGCGAGTCGTACACTGGGATGGCACAGGTGCTACCGACGCCATGGATTGCGGGCCCTAATTGCATCAGGGTTTCCGCCACCACCTACGTTAGTGGCTCCAACCCCGACTTCTCCTCCACTTCCACCTCCAAATTATCCGCGTGCAGCACCAGTCAGTCATCAGTGGGTAGCTGGAAGCAGTGTAGCACTGCAGAGGGGAAGCGCCAACAGGCCGCGCTGAAGCTGATATGCTTGGGGGGAAAACAGCACACCACCGCAGAGCTGTGGCAGGGGATAAGAGACCAGACTGTTGTGTGGCTCTCGCCACTCAACCTAGAACCAGACATGGTTGTGTCTGATAATGGCCGTAACTTGATGGCGGTTTTGGAGCTCGGGAAGCTCACACACATCCCATGCCTAGCCCACGTCTTAAACTTAGTGGTTCAGCGGTCTCTCAAAACCTATCCCAATTTGCCTAAGCTACTGGTGAAGGTGCACGACATGTGTGCATATTTCCGAAAGTCATCGACAGCTTCAGCCGGTCTGTCAAAGCTGCAGCAGCGCTTGAAATTGCAAGCTCACCGGCTGTTGTGCGATGTGAGCATGCGCTGGAACTCTACGTTCCACATGTTGTCCAGGCTTTGTAAGCAGCAGAGAGCAGTAGTGGAATACCAGATGCAACTTGGTTGTCACCTTTCCAGTCAGCTTTTGCTATTCACAAACGAGGAGGGGGCATGGATGTCTGACCTCTGTGAGGTTTTAAGAAACTTTGAAGAATCAACACAGATGGTGAGCGGCGATGCCACTATTATCAGCGTCACCATCCCACTTCTGTGTCTACTCAAACACTCGCTGCTCAAGATTAAGGACGTCGCTTTGCATGTGGAAGAGGTAGAAATGGGGAAGACATCACACAGGGAAATAGCCTGACCACCCTCAGTTCGTCTTCTCAGCATGAATTGGACAATGAAGAGGAGGAGGAGGAGCAGGAGACGGTTGCCGCCACTACATAGTGTAGTACCCATGGAAGTTTAATTCCACCTGTTCTGCGTGGGTGGGCAGAAGAGGAGGAAGAGGATGAGGAGATTGAGAGTGATCCTCCTGATGACGACAGCGAAGTCTTGCCTGTTGGTACTCTGGCACACATGGCTGACTTCATGTTAGGCTGCCTTTCCCGCGAGACGCGCGTTATACACATTTTAGACAACACAAATTACTGGTTGTTCACCCTTCTCGAGCCCCGCTACAACGAGAACTTATCATCTTTCATTTCTCTGGTGGAGAGGACAAGCAAAACGGTGCAATACCAGAAGATCATTGTTGAAAAATTGCTTCCAAAAGTTCCATCTGACAACGCTGGCGGCAGAATCCGTAGTTCCTTGGCCAACCGAGGAGGGGAGACGAGGGGAACACACAGCAGTTCAACTGAAAATGCTGACAGGTTGATTCTTATAAAAATGATTGATTGACCATGACTTCTCAACTCCACCAGAGGAAAGCTGATGAACATAAAGGCACTTTAAATGTGGTATTTATAATGTACTGAATACACTGTATTCCCATGCACCCCTTCCACCACAAACAAGGGTATATGGTTGAATCTTCCTTTTCTCATCCTCCTTCTCCTCTTCCATCATATCAACATGCTTTTTCCTCGCATATATGCCCTTCGCATATAATGTTTTAGAGGGTCAGCTCACCAGCAGGCCCTCACCTACAATGTTTTACAGGGTCAGCTCACTAGCAGTCCCTCTCATATAATTTTTTAGAGGGTCAACTCACCAGCAGGTCCTTGCATATAATGTTTTACAGGGTCAGCTCACCAGCAGACCCTCACCTACAATGTTTTACAGGGTCAGCTCACCAGCAGGCCTTCACCTACCATCTTTTACAGGGTTAGCTCACCTGAAGGCCCTTGCATATAATTTTTTAGAGGGTCAGCTCACCATCAGGCCCCCACCTATAATGTTTTACACGGTCAGCTCACCAGCAGGCCCTCGCATATAATTTTTTAGAGGGTCAGCTCACCAGAAGGCCCTTGCATATAATGTTTTACAGGGTCAGCTTACCAGCAGGCCCTCACCTACAATGTTTTACAGGGTCAGCTCACCAGCAGGCCCTAGCATATAATGTTTTACAGGGTCAACTCACCAGTAGGCCCTCGCATATAATTTTTTACAAGGTCAGCTCACCAGCAGGCCTTCACCTACAATCTTTTACAGGGTCAGCTCACCTGAAGGCCCTCACATATAATTTTTTAGAGGGTCAGCTAACCTGCAGGCCCTCACCTACAACCATTTAGAGGATCAGCTCACCAGCAGGCCCTCACCTACAATCTTTTACAGGGTCATATCACCAGCAGGCCCACACCTAAAATCTTTTACAGGGTCAGCTCACCAGCAGGCCCACGCATATAATGTTTTGCAAGGTCAGCTCACCAGCAGATCCTCGCATATAATTTTTTACAGTTCAGCTCATCAGCAGGCCTTCACCTACAATCTTTTAAAGGGTCAGCTCATCTGGAGGCCCTCACATATACTGTTTTAGGGGGTCAGCTCACCCGCAGGCCCTAACCTACAACCTTTTATAGGGTCAGCTCACCAGCAGGCCCTCACCTACAATCTTTTACAGAGTCAGCTCACCTGCAGGCCCGCACATAAAATCTTTTACAGGGTCAAATCACCAGCAAGCCCGCACCTAAAATCTTTTACAGGGTCAGCTCACCTGCAGGCCCGCACCTAAAATCTTTTACAGGGTCAGCTCACCTGCAGACCTGCACCTAAACTCTTTTACAGGGTCAGCTCACCTGCAGGCCCACACCTAAAACCTTTTACAGGGTCAGCTCACCAGCAGGCCCATGCATATAATGTTTTACAAGGTCAGCTCACCAGCAGATCCTCGCATATAATTTTTTACAGTTCAGCTCATCAGCAGGCCTTCACCTACAATCTTTAATGGGTCAGCTCATCTGCAGGCCCTCGCATATACTGTTTTAGGGGGTCAGCTCACCTGCAGGCCCTAACCTACAACCTTTTATAGGGTCAGCTCACCAGTGGGCCCTCACCTACAATCTTTTACAGAGTCAGCTCACCTGCAGGCCTGCACCTAAAATCTTTTACAGGGTCAAATCACCAGCAGGCCCGCACCTAAAATCTTTTACAGGGTCAGCTCACCTACAGGCCCTCAGTTAATTATACCTAATAGATAATTTGCGATTATGCTGCCTTGCTTTGATGTGGTAGCCATAGCGATTTCTCAGGCTCCCTCTCCGGAATCGAACCCTGACTCCCCGTTACCCGTGATCACCATGGTTGGCGCTGAAAATAACATCGAAAGCTGATACTGCAGACATCCGAAAGGATCATCGCCGTCACGGGGACGTGCGATCGGCCCCAGTTTATCTAGAGTCACCAAAGCGACAGCAGGCCCTCGCCCATAATGTTTTAGATGGTCAGATCAGCAGGCCCTTGCTCCAAATGTTTTTGAGGGTCACCAGCAGGCCATCAATCATAATTTTTCAAGGCTGTGTATGATGCCTTCCTTTTTGTGTAACAAAAGATGTATTGGAGTGCCGGTTCCTTATAATTTTTGGCAGCCCTTTCACTTAGTGCATAGGCTTTATGAGTGTAGGAGTCCCACTACATGAACAATTGTACCACAATGTGAATGAGGCCCTCTTTTATGTGATATACAGGTTGTATCGGAGTGCCTCTTCCTTGTAATTATATACAAGTAAATATACAGGAAAGAATGTTTCCTAACAATTTTTCCTCTAAAATCCATTTTATCTTCGTTTTTTTGCGTATTATTGTCAGTCTGTAAAAGTGGCGTACTACTCGAACAACATCATTTCAAGCAGCGACCTGGGAGTCCAAGATGCATCCAGACATTCTCCCCATGCTGTTCCCGAACCGGTGGTGTTTCCATCAATTACTGACCTTTTCCTATGAACCAGACACCCTCCCCTCTTCAGAGCAGGAGGTGCCTGGTTTAATGCTCAGGTTCTCCCATTGACTTCCATTATACTCGAGTGCTCGGTAGAGCACCCAAGCATCCTGATGTGTTCGGCCAGAGCACCCAAGCACTTTGGTGCTCGATCAACACTAGTGCTGACTGCTTGCCACCTAAGCTGATTGTTCAAGATTTAGTCCACCTCTCACCTTTCCGCACTCCACACTGACTTTCCTCTCAGCCAGGCTGCTGCTTCACAGCCCATGCCTGCCTCAACTGCCTACCCCAGCTGCCCTGGCCGTGCCCAGCTGAGGTGGTGGTATGTACTGGCCACAGTAGCAAAAACTAAGTGTTTAACACATGCTTTTTTTTACTTGACGCAGTTGTATGCAATAGTGCAGTAGACTGTGTTGGCCCCCACTTACTTGTGTTGGCTGTGCCTTATGCCAATCTGGATGGTGCCAGATCCCTTTTCAAACTGAGCCCAACAAAACATGATGGCTCCCATTGACTTGTTCTAGTATTTTGAGAGCAAGAATGGCACTGCAGACTCCGCTACTCTAGCTCTGAAACATATTAAAACCTTTAACCATTTCCCATACCTCCTTGCAGGGTGGCAATTCAGTAGCCAAAGACGTACCTCATATGTCTTTGCTACTGATGGCTGTTCACAGGCTGTGTAATAGCTGGAGATTTAACCCAAGTCTTTTTTTAAATCTGATAATCTAAGCTTTAAAACAAGACAAAGATTCCCGTGGAAGTGCTTCACTGGTGACCCGCTATCTAAGTACTCTAACTCACGATTTGCCATGGCTAGCACCATGAGCACTTGCTCTTGTTTTAAAGCTGAGATGGTCAGCTTTAATGTTACATGTCACCTTTCTATATGTGAATTAGGGTTTATTAATTGAAGCTTACAGCACTCTGTGGAACTGTTAGGGGTCAACTCCCTTTTGTTCTGTGTGCAGGTGTTGATTAACCTTGCTATATAGTAGGAGCCTGATGGCTTCCCTGCAGCGAATACTAAATCCCTGTACAAGGGTGCAAACCAGGGGACCACCAGGGCAATGTCCTCAGGACTAGCCCAAAGTCAAACTGGTTAGTTAGCACAGTGGCTCCACAAACATTGACAGTAACATTTTAAACAAGACCTGACATCAATCTCTAGCTGTTACACAGCCCGAGATGTCAGTCAACATGGGGGAGGAGAAGGCTGCACAATGAAGACATACATGGGTTCTTCCTGTCCCCAGGAGGAGGTTAACATAGACTTCTGTGCATGTTATCTACCCCTCAGTCAGAGAGCATGCTTGCTTTCTGACTGTCACATATTGGGGATCTTTTTCCCCCAAAAAGTTTTGAGAATATGAGCTTATCTAATCCTCCGTGTCCTAGGCTGTTTATTGAAGCCCCGACCTAGACATTTACTAGCCTTTGAATCAAATAAGTCACACCAAGCACACCACAAACACAAAGGTAAATCAAGTTGACATTTTACACTGTCCCTATCCTGTCCATACCCGATCTCTAGAATAATATATGCACACAGCTTCTCTAGCAATACCTGTTACACACTGCACTAAAAGCGATAACTTATCACTTGACAGGAATATCTAATAAAATTTCTGACAGATGGAAACAATTTTCATCGGAAAAGACATAAACAATTGTTTTCAATTACCCTTTATTCAGCTGCTTTGCAGACAGGTGTAACGCAGGGGCTTTTTTGTGGTATGGCTCTTTAACTCATTTTCTGATGAGCTACAGGAGGTTCAGGTGGGAGCAATAAAGCACCCATATTATACCCATCTGAAAGTGGCCTTAAGGTATGCACTGTATTACATCTAGAAATGTATCTTCGGTAATTAAGATTACAGTTTGTACAAGGGGAAGGAAATCATATACTAAATAATTCCCTATGCAAAAGTTGGTTGGTGCATTCCTGTCGTTTCTTAATTTCTTTAACATTTACAGCATTGAATGTAGACTTGTCTGGTATGAATGAACTCCTTATATCTTACAGTTTTTGCAGACTATATTTGATTTGATTAGGGACTCTGCTAGAGTACACATCGTAGTGGCAAATTTCTATTTGTATCCAATTTTTGCTAAAAATCACAGTTTGCTGCAAAGTTGCATGAAGGTGGATGTGTGTCTTAATTATTAGGTTATATTTTTATGTGCAGCATCTTTGGCACTCTCAGAAAATGTAGATTTTGATAACATAGAAGCGGTTTGCGGTGTATAGCATACATTTTTAATACATGAATCCTGAACAACCTATTTAATAAACTTTGTTCTGAGCATTAACAGGTGACTTTTGGATTTAAATGCTTTAAATGACCAGTGCAACCCTGGGGCCATTTAATCTCAGCCTTAGGGCTCGTTCACACGACCGTGTGAAGATCGTGCCCGTATTGCGGACCGCATTTGAGGATCCGCAATACACAGGTCCCGTTCCGTGGCCATTCCGCATCACTTCAATGGGTCCGCAAATCCGGAGATGCGGAACGGAACCACAGAACGGAACACTACGGAAGCACTACGGAGTGCTTTCTGAGGTTCCGTTCTTCCGCACCGCAATAAGATAGAGCTTGCTCTATCTTTTTGCGGAAAGGAGGGATCGCGGACCCATTCAAGTGAATGGGGCCGCGATCCCTATGCGGATGCCACACGACAGGTGCCCGTGCTTAGCGGACCGCAATTTGCTTCACGTGTGAACAAGCCCTTAAAATGTTGCATCTAGTCGGATTTAGCTGTCAAGATGAAAAAGAAAATCTGTAATCGTCTTAGCAGTGAAGCCTTGAAGATTGATTTCGGCATAACCCTTAGCGGACTAGAAGTGGGGACAGATAATTTGTGGTCAGAGTTATACCTAAAGGAAACCTGCAATAAATGTAAGTGGATTTTTAGCCGTAAACAATAATTCTATATTTGTGGGGCAGGAAATAACCCCTACCACACCTTTTTGATTTACTGAATCCCAAATACGCACCACATGTGCCCTCCCCCTTCTCTCCCAGACACAGTTGCTAGAGTTCTGTTCCCGATTTAGGTGATGAAAACTTCAGAACCCTACTAACAAGTCCTGCGGAAAGGTTCATGGTGAGAGGCTGCTACTTTCCTTTGTTGCAACCAATGCACTTGAAGACACAAATGAATAAAGTAGATTTCACCGGACAGAAATAAAAAAAAGCAAAGCAAAAGCAGAAAGGTACAAACATGCACTGACATCTAATGCGCATAACATGGGTCAAATAGCATTCAAAGTGCAATAAATTACACATATAGACAGAATAATAGGGGGACATTTATCATGACGGCTACGCCAGTGGAAAAGTCGCAATTCATGTTACGTGTGACTTTTTCTGCAAAACCGTACAAGTTTTTGTAGACAACGCCACCCCACGTCACTTTGAAAAGTAGCGTGAAAAGTAGGGCTCTTTCAGCAAGTAGATAATTTTTATGGCACATTTATGATTTGCGACATTTTTTTATGTCGCCTACAATGTTGCAGTCAGTCACACAAATTGCCAGGTAACCCCCTGGTGTACTATCATTTACATAGCAGCAGCAGCCACATTGCTCATGCGCCGAAGGAAAAACTAAGTGTTCCAAGTCCAGGAAAAAAATAAAAATACCATTTAAAAGGACGGCAAATAATAAATTCAAAGCCCCTAGCAGTAACTCTAAATACACAGTTCTTTTAGACAAATTTAGGATTAGAAAAATCTATTCACAGCACAAAATGAAGAGAATATCCACAGACATAGATACAAATGTAATCACATAAATCTTCCTCACGACCTAAAAACACATAAAAATATGCAAAAAGAAAAAAAAATTGTGTTCACAGTTTAATACAATGTACTGATATATAACAAGCATTGTATAACAGTTCTTCAAGTCCAAATTGGATGAATCCCACCAAGGAAGAGCAAAGAAAGGCACTGTACAAAACTGGTCAAAAAGCAATTCACTTCTCAAGCATGCTATAATGCAATACAAAACTACGGCAACCCAAAGTTATAGAATATACCATCCTGGTTATATCATTCTAGAAAACAGCAGTAAGAAGCTGGATTCACGCTTATGTTTTTAGTGGCATTTTTCAGGACTTTTGCATGAAAACAACTTGAACATTTGCGTGTTAGGCAGGGCTCACACTAGCATCTGATTTTACATTTTTTACACATATTTAGGATGGGGGAAAAAACAAGCAGAAGTAAAATAAGTGATCCCTAGATGAAGATTAAGGACACCTTTGGAGTTGTTTTTTTATTATTTTAGATTTACAGATCTAGTAATTATTAACTTGACACTTAAAGTGTTAAATACACATCCGTATTTTGCATGAAATAACATTTTTGCTATAGGTTTTATTAAAAATATTCCTTCATTTGGAGTCTGCAGCTGCAGAAAGCAGTGCTGTGATAAATCTGTCAGACTGACTGACAGCTTGTTCTCTATCCCTTCTCTGACCTTTACTAAACGATTCTTAAGGGTACTGCTACACATAGTGGGTCTGCTGCAGATTTTCCACTGCCATTTTTCTGAAGCCGTAAAATATGCATCAAATGGTATGCATTTTGTTGCACAAAAACTCAGTAGGTTTTCTGCAAATACATCTAAATCAATCATTAAAAAATGGCTCCAAAGTTGTCGGTTGCCTTTAAAGTAGGTCTGTCATCATGCCCTATATTGTCCACTGGACTATTATAAATCAGCTCAATGTATAAGACTATGTACTACGGAATCTGAGCTCCCTCTAGTGGTGGCTGTCGGCAGGTAACTTTTCAAATATATTCCTATACAAGTGATTTGGACTTATGTATCAGACATTTCCAGGCAATTTTGAGAAATTTGCTTACCTCTAATTGTGACATTTAGTACATGTCTCTCTAAATGTCACTAAATTTCACTTGCAAAACTGTCTGGCTGATTGAAATGGCTGCACAATTCTTTTTAGGGAAAAGGTTGTTTTCTGTAAAATCATGCTGCAGCCTAAAAAACGCAGCGACCCCCAACCCTCTGGCCCAGCCCTGATCCTGGTTTGGGCTAAAAAAAAAAAAAAAAGCATGCATCACAGTGCTTAAAAAGCTGCAATGTGTAACCAAGCCTATAAACTGATCTAGAACTGATTTACAATCCGTTTGATGCAGTTGTAAAAAAGACACAAAACTAAAAAAGAGCAGTAAAAAAGACCCCAGTGTGAGATCACGCTCACCTGTTTCTGTAATTCTCATAGCCTTAAATGTACATAGCACACATACATGCTGTCACCTCTCCACTTTATGCAAATGAAGAGAAGACCACGGCACTCTAGTTGCTGTTTCGTCAAATGCTTATTTTTATTATTATTAGAAAACACAATATTTTATTTTTTTCATTCATCCAGAAAATAATATTTAGCCACTGGCCAACGTTTCGGTCAACGATAGACCTTGATCACGGCCTTAGTCATGGTGCTTGTAGTATGGCTGGAAGCCATCCAGCCATACAAGCACCATGACTAAGGCCGTGATCAAGGTCTATTGTTGAACGAAACGTTGGCCAGTGGCTAAATATTATTTTCTGGATGGATGAAAAAATTCTAAAAAGTTTTCTAATAATAATAAAAATAGGCATTTGACGAAACAGCAACTAGAGTGCCGTGGTCTTCACTTCAATTGCATGAACTTTATATACCACTGAGCGCCACCTTCATCACAGAGGTGTGCCATTCAAGTCTCTCCTCACACCTCTCCACTTTAAACTTCACCTGCATGTTACTGGCACCAGTCATCCCCATTATCTTGACAGATAGGCATCTCAGAAGTACAACCCCCTTCTATCAGGATTATATGGTGTACCCTAAGAAACAGTGTCTCCAGGAATGATTTAACATGGCCGCCAGCAACCTGTACTAGAATGTGAACAGGACTGGTTGCCTCCACTTGCAGGGGGTGAGGGTGCAGGTCCTCACTACACTGCTCTACTATAGATGGTAATGATGTGATCCTGTCTACAATATGCCGTCATGGCTGAGCAGCCAAACAGGAACGCTCAACAGAATGTAGTATATGCAAGTGCCAGAGTGTAGTGTGCAGTGAGGCCCCGCCACCTCACCCCGCCAGGCTGCTCTGCAAGTTTTAGACCTATTTATGAAGTGCAAAAAATAAATACAAAAGAGTAAACCACTGTCCTTACTTTATGAGAAGTTTGACTTAGTGAGTTCTGTAAAATAGTGCCTGGTCAAGGACCAGATTCGTCATCCAGCGTGAGCCATTGTGATAAATTTGATTCATTGTTAGACTGCCTACACTGGCTACAATGTAGACCAGATTAGTAAATCTATAGATTTTTTTGTAGTGTTTTTGTCACTTTTGAGGCTGATGTTTTTGTTTTGTTTTTCAAAACCCAGCATTCTCTATGTGGCATTTCTCTCACTCAGTTGACCATAGACTCCTCAATAGGAAACAATAAAACTTCCTTAAAAATACACATGTTAAAAATTTGAAAAAGCAACACAAAAAAAAGCTTCAATTGCTATAAATTGCATGGTGTTTTTTTACTTTACGAAAACAGGTGTCACAAAAAATGTGGATGAAGGAAGCCTGAGTCTTGTCTACAGATGATATAAGTCCTTACCGTCCTCATAGTTTTTTAGATAGTCATCAGGACCAGGTCCTCTATTCTTGGCTGGGTTCTTGATGTTTTGAAACTGTAAGAAATCAGTCCTCCTGCCACCAAACCTCAGGTAAGCAGGAGCCAGACCACGGGCGAGTGTCACGAGCCTTTTGGAGCTAGGAAGAAGTAGAAAACATTATAATAACATCACATATTCCATATATATAACGTAGCATAACATTTACAGTAAAATAACATCGGATACAAATATAGCAGACAAGGCACAAGTTTAAGATTTGTTACTGCACAGAGTCGACATGGGGTGAAATGGCTGTAAGCCACGTATTTGTAACTTAAGGTGACAAGAATCTGAGAATGCGCCATACGATTTGATCTGAACCAGGCAATCTGTAACAAGCAAATATTCAAGATAAAATCTAAGTACTGTAGGATCTACTATAGGAGTGCAGAGGTTGTGGTGGCTCCCAAAGTGGCCCTAAAGGTCATATGAGGAGACTAGTATTATAGGTGGGAGGCCTTGTTATATTTTGTGGTCCAGAAGGTTCATGGGATTTTTTTAAACATATTTTTATTAGTTATGCATCTGATAAACATATTACATGTTGGACAATCCCTTCTTCTTAGAAGAGTCCCTTGGCAGTAAGCTGTGATCAGTTGCGATATTTGTGGAAACCAGTCAGTAAGTGTCTTTGCAATGAAACATCACACAGTCCCCATTGAAATGAAAAGCTTTTCTGTGTAATATAGGACTGGGCCGCCACATTGAAAGATGCTCCAGGAAACCTCTACTGTTAATGCAGAATACCATAATTGAGTATATAAAAATGGGCTTTCTAAACTGGATATGGATCCAACACTCAAAACCAGAGGGGCAGCGTTCGGGAGGGTCTATTAGTGAGGACACCTCACTGGATAAGTAACGTCCTTGGATATTTGGCAGCTAATTACCATAGAGGACATGAATGAATAAACATTTTTGGTATGTCTAATTTTCATCATCCCATGCATTTTCAGATGCATTTCTTTTTGCTTTTTGTATTATGCTGAGACACAGATCCAAACAAATACTTCAAATGATATCAAGTTTAGTGAAATTTTCAATGACTGGTTTGGACCTACAGTAGCCGTGTATAACCATTGTGAGATACAGACATAAAATGCTTCTGCTGTAGCTTGGTTTGTATTTTCATTTGTCTTTTCTTGCATATTGAGGACACAAATAATGATCTATAATATCTATCTCAAACGAATATAAAATATGAACCGAGAATATAAATATGAATCAATATTACAGGTCCCTTTATTTCACACTCCATTGACTTCTGTGGGGAGACTATAAGGCATCTGATCGAGCATTCGTTATATACGATGATGTAAGAGATGTACAGACACTGACTAAGGCTACTTTCACACTTGCGTTGTTAATTCCGGTAGAGGAATTGGCGTGCCATTGTTTTATCACATTTACATTACTAGAAAACTAGGACATATATGTAAAGCACACATTTACCCATAAAGGTGATTATGGCATAGTAGATTTAAAGGGACAGCAACAAAGTATCACTAAAGCAGAAGGACAATTATTTTAGGTAATGCTACGATTACATTGTTTTTTCTCATCACGTACGGCAGAAATCAATATCATTTTCACTGATGTCAAAGGGAAAATGATGACCAGATAACACCTGTCCCAGATGTGTGTAATGTTTTTTCAACATGCAAAAAATTATCCCCATAGATTTATTCTATTACGGTACTTAAGGTCATTTGCACTAAAGAGTGCAGTCACCTGGAGCTTTAGGTCAAACTTTCTGCAACAATGAAATTTGTACAACCAGGAACTGACGTATATGACATTAACAGCATAGATAGACGATAGATAGAATCCAATGATAGATAGATAGATAGATAAGAAAAGAAAGAAAACTGTGTATTAACTGAATCTGATTGATAGATAGAAAACAGATAAATAAATAAATAAATAATAGATCTATCTATTTACCATTCTATCTATCATTACCTACCTTTTTTTATCTTACATCTATCTCAGATCTATGCCATACCAATCTGACATATCTATTTCATGAATAAAATGATAGATAGATAGATAGATAGATAGATAGATATAGATAAGAGATAGATAGATAGATAGATAGATAGATAGATAGATAGATAGATATAGATAAGAGATAGATAGATAGATAGAAATAATAAATCTGAGTCAACTTGACGTAAGTGGTGCGGCAATAACAATATCCATAGGCTGGGCTCACATATATTAGTTTTCTGCCAAACACAACTGATGAGATGTTTGTGTGCTTTAATGCACCGGTGTTGCATCCTCTGTCTGAAAGAGCCAGACAGTAAAATACTACATGCTACGTTTTTCTTTTCAACGCATGGAGGCATCCTGCGTCAATATCGATGCAGTATATTTCAGG
Organism: Bufo gargarizans; assembly: GCF_014858855.1. NCBI lineage: Eukaryota > Metazoa > Chordata > Amphibia > Anura > Bufonidae > Bufo > Bufo gargarizans. Next base: position 346,962,542 of record NC_058085.1, on the reverse strand, counting down.
AGTCAAGCCAGCACTGCCTGTGTGATCTCTGGTGTAGGGACCCGGTCCAGTCTGCAAACAATCCAGGGGAAAAAAAACTATGGCTAAGACCTGTTAGACTGAAACGCGGTGGTTGCGTCACCGCTTTCCTTGTGGAGATGTATTTTTATGTGAAGCCAAATAAAGATTGAAGAAATGTATTTCCATCTCAGTGCTGGACGACTATTCCTTTTTTTTCCCTGTTAAAACCGATGCGCCAGATGCCAAACATGAATCCATAAAAACCATGGGATCAGTTCAGTTTCTCCACAGCCTCTCTGTACCACACACTGTACTGTGCTGGACTGCTGGGTGTATGGGAACACAGCCATGGACCACAGATCTCAAGAGAAAAAATAGCAAAGGCACCAGCAGGCAGTTTCTTGCTGCATTGGCTAATGTACTTGGTACTAGTGATGAGCGGCAGGGGCTATATTCGAATTTGCAATATTTCACGAATATTTTGTAGAATATTCGTCATATATTCGCGAAGTTGAGATTATTTTATTGAATGCAAAAAATTGGCAATGTAAAAATCGCATAATGCAAATTCGTAACGCGAAATACAGGCGTGGGTCACTTTCGCTACATTTTTCCAGCTAGTATAAGTTTCCTGAGACTGGAGAAAATGGTTGGCACGGCAAAACATTAGAATAGCTTTATATGCAGATAGAGTGCTCCAATATATTCGCGATTGCGCTAATCGGCAGTGATTAGAATATTTTGTCGCACTATGTGCCACTTCACATTTTAGCAGATTACTGATTGGTGCACTAAGTATTGTTGTGAACTTGACATTGCTTCCTTCTCATTGGCCCACAAGCAAGAAGCAGAGAGGAATCATGTGTTCAGATGGAAAAAAATGCTGAATATTCGATATAACGAATATATAGCACTATATTCTAAATATTTGCGAATTCTCAAAGTGGCAATATTCACGATAAAAATTTGCTATTCGAATATTCGCGCTCAACACTACTTGGTACTGACTGTAACACTATCACAGAAATATCTAAGTATCTACGTGTTATGTAAATGTGTAGAACACAGAGTTACTAATTGTAACATTCTGTAAATTGAACCTACCATCATATATACCGTCAGGTCTAATCTGATTGGTTAGAAAAGAGAACTGGATGAAATATGGTGTTACTAATCGTCACTATGGGGGGAATTTATCATAGACCTTGGTCTGTGATTTTCCCTGCGCTGCTGGAAGATTCGCCTAATTTATGACGGGGCGCGCACATTCTGGCAGTCCGTGTTCCTTAACTGAAATCTTCAGTCTTCTTTTATGCCAGAAACTTGTGTTTTTTTTTTTTTACTTGTATAGAAAAAGAGGAAACCACAGTGTCTAGAGAGGTCATTCTTTTTCGGTCACCCATTCGAAACGCTTCGACTACACATTACGCATACTTGTTTAGCCAAAACGTTCCACTTGGCTACTATTTTTGGTTGATGGCTGAGGAGCAGATCTTGCTGTATCTGTGCCATGCTAACTTTTCTAGCTTGCTGCCAATATATCTATAGGCGCCTATGTTTTAGGTACCATCCAGCACTTTCTGGTAGTTAGGGTAGCTTTTACAAATAAGCCATAATTCTTATCAGTTTTCATCAGGTATTTTTTGTTAGCTTGGTTATACGTATTGTATTTAGGTAAGTTAAAAAAAAACATAAAAGGTCCATGAACAGATCCCAACCATTTCTTTAGGACTGAACTGATGATAAGAACTGAATGCACTTTTCTCATCAGTTTCGGTTCTATAGATGGGATCCAGGTTTTCCAAGGACCATAAACAATTTATATAAAACCCCAGTGTGAATGCAGCTGGATGCAAATTTTGGACCCTTTCATTGAAGCGATTATCCAATATACACAAATAGGGTCTAATAAGTGGTGTCTATATGATTGTCTATGTAATATTTATCTAATATCTATATTTTTTGCATCTATTATGTCTAATATTTATCTAATTGGTATCTATCTATCTAATATCTATTATGTATCTCATCTTTATCTACATTCATTATGCTAATTGATCACATGATTTAAACGCTGTCACTGGAAGTATTGCATTGCTTGAAAAAAGTCTCATGGTTGGACTAATAAAGAATAAAGAGTGAATTTTTTATTGGAATTTCTGGAGTAGATTGTTTACCAGTGACTTTGCATCTAGGTTTTATTGGCTGCCACACACTAGATGGGTGAAATCTAGAGTAATATATCTATACCGTATATCTATCTATGTATGTATCTCCCATGCATTTATTTATGTATCTACATATCCTACTATACAACTATGTCATATATATATATATATCTGTGTATCTCCTATTTATCTATATATCCATTTATATATCTATTTTATGTCTGTCATCTATTTTTCTATCTAATATCTATCTCCTATTTATCTATCTATACATCTATAAATGCATTATCTATCTTTGGTTGACAAAGGATACAATGAGATGAGCTGAAACGTTGCATGGGGTGTAAAGGAGATCCACTTTTTCCACTTTACACCGGAGTGCTTCCTTTTTGAATTTTGTGTTTTTATCTATCTATTATCTATCTCATATCTATCTCATATCTATCTATCTATCTAAAAATGCAAACAGGCAGCACTCTCAGATAATAGAAAAATAAAATAAAAATGTATTCACCCACGTGGACGTGACGTTTCGACGGCTCAAGGTTAAGCCGCCGAAACGTCGCGTCCAGGTCGGTGAATAAACTTTTTTCATTTTTCTATGATCTGAGAGTGCTGCCTGTTTGCATTTTTACCTTTCGGGAAATAGTCTATTCCCTTTGGGCTTGCACCTCATTTGTTTTTGTTTTGATATTTGATTCTGATGCTGCCCCTTTTCCGCGTTTATTTTTTATCTATCTATCTAGCAAAAATGTTATATAGTATGAATGGCACCGCACGTCCAAAGAGCAAAAGGGTGCCAGCGGATGTTGAAGCGATCCAATCTCCAAAAAAGGCAGAAAATAAAAATACTCCACGGCACTCCAGAGAAGTAAAATAAATGTGACTTAATTCACCAACGCAACGTTTCGGTCCACACACTGGAACCTTCCTCAAGCAGTAATAGTAATATCACTGCTTTAGGAAGGTTCCAGTGTGCGGACCGAAACGTTGCGTTGGTGAATTAAAAGTCACATTTATTTTACTTCTCTGGACTCTGGAGTGCCGTGGAGTATTTTTTATATCTATCTATCCTCATATGTCTCATCTATCTATATACCTATCTAATATCCTTCTGTTATTTATGCATATATCATATATCTTATATCCAATATCCATCTATCTCCAATTTAATTATCTATCTATCTATCTAATATCCATCTGTCTATATATTTATCTTGCATCCAAGTATATCCAGTCTACTTATGTATCAGTTTATCTGGGATTTACATACATACAAAATCTCCATGACCTGCATTGCTAATCCTTTTATGAGAAAAAGTTAAAAAGTCCAATGTAGAAATTTTACCTATATACAATTTTTAGAAAGAATAAAATAGAAGTAAACTACCAATAAAACGGCCTCATCTGATCTGCCCATCACTCACATGGACACGCATAATGGAGTGAGGAGAAGAGTTGCAGGCACAGCTCAGTCCTTCAGGTCTAAGTCATGGATCTTATTAGATGAAGGAATTCTGCTGATGCATTGGGAGCAGCGTGCAGGTCCCAGTCATGGCTCACATCACAGACTTGCAGAGTGAACACATTCTGCTGCCTGTATGATTTTATATACCAGAGGATCTTTAATGATCAAAGTGGCTTTAAACTGGTTTTACAGTTCACATGTTTTGTGCAGTTGCCTCAGAAACTACAGTGGAGAGATTTTGGCTTCTAATATTTATTTGTGGAGCCAGAGAAAAGACAGGATCTTAGAGTTATGAGGAGCCTGAGCAGTCTGAGGAAGGTTCTCATGCTCTCTGTACTACTACTCCGCTCATCCAGCAACAGATGGACCCAACACTTCTGTGGCCCCTGTCCCCTCACTGTCATCTTCCGTGCAAAGTTACAAGATGCCTAATTGCTGCTTATGTGCAAGCAGAAGGGTTCTTTTCAGTCATCATAACTGATAAATTTCTGAAATGCTTTTTACATTGCAAACATGTGCATCTTAATGGAAACCAGTTCTGCTCTCCATTAGAGCATGCTTCACAAAAAAAAAAAAAAAAGTTAGGAAAAAAATGGTTTAGAAATGGAGTATCGATTTCATAGCATGACATGAACCATGCAGCATTATTACACTAAGCCTTGTGGGGGCTTACCTCAGAAAGTCCAGCCAGCCATCACGGATGATAGAGGGGTCCAGCTGAACAGAGAGGAAGTTCTCACTCACAGTCCTGATGGGGGTTTTGGTGTTGACATCAAGGAGAATCAATGTCCTTCCTTTCACACCTGAGGACCTGGAGACAGGGAACAGTTTCCTATCCCCAATTTGAGGGGAACCTGAGCCCCTGGGAATCCTGGTGATCAATAAGGTGAGCATCAGGTAGACCTCCAGAGGATGGGAGCAGGGGGGCAGCAGGAGCATGGCGCAGCAGGAGAAGGAACCCTTTGATCTCCCTGGTCTTGCTCACACTCTGATATCCTGGTCAGGAGGAGGCTCACTGGGAAACTAATTGCCCTTATCTCAAGTGCATGTCACTGAGCCCTTTTTTTGCGATGTTTTGGTGCTGCTGGAGGGGAAACCCACGCCCCTGACCAGCCTTTAAGCAGCTTGGGCCAAGAGTCCCAGTCACCCAGCGCCGCCCATTTAAGAGATTCAGGCTGCAGGCTCATCTGCTTGTGCTGCTGAAAGGTAAGGTGGATCCTTAACCCCTTGTGTGCCGGAATTAAATGCAGCGGAATACCAAATGCGGCACATTGAGGAGATGTAATGCAAGGATTAGGTTTAGTACATCATAAGCTTTACTAGCTGTGCTCATAGATGTACTCGTTATTGTATATATTGTATACCTCCTTGTGGGGGCTGCTCCAGGTCTATTATATAGAGACATGTGGACTACACTATGTGCATGACCTGGTAAATGTGCTGACTGTGCCCTGTGCATGCTATGGTATATCTACCCTGTGCATGCTATGGTATATCTGCCCTGTGCATGCTATTGTATATCTGCCCTGTGCATGCTATTGTATATCTGCCCTGTGCATGCTATGGTATATCTGCCCTGTGCATGCTATGGTATATCTGCCCTGTGCATGCTATGGTATATCTGCCCTGTGCATGCTATGGTATATCTGCCCTATGCATGCTATGGTTTATCTGCCCTGTGCATGCTATGGTATATCTGCCCTGTGCCTGCTATGGTATATCTGCCCTGTGCCTGCTATGGTATATCTGCCCTGTGCATGCTATGGTATATCTGCCCTGTGCATGCTATGGTATATCTGCCCTGTGCATGCTATGGTATATCTGCCCTGTGCATGCTATGGTATATCTGCCCTGTGCATGCTATGGTATATCTGCCCTGTGCATGCTATGGTATATCTGCCCTGTGCATGCTATGGTATATCTGCCCTGTGCATGCTATGGTATATCTGCCCTGTGCATGCTATGGTATATCTGCCCTGTGCATGCTATGGTATATCTGCCCTGTGCATGCTATGGTATATCTGCCCTATGCATGCTATGGTATATCTGCCCTGTGCATGCTATGGTATATCTGCCCTGTGCATGCTATGGTATATCTGCCCTGTGCATGCTATGGTATATGTGCTCTGTGCCTGCCCTGGTGAGTGTCCTGTGTGCAAGCCATAGTGAATGCGCTGAATGCATGTCTTGGTGAGTGTGCTGTGATCATGCCATGGTAATGTTTCAAGTCCTGGTGAGTGTGCTCTGTGCGTTCCCTGGTGAGGGTACCCTGTGCGTGCTATGGTATATGTGCTCTGTGCAAGCCCTCCTGAGTGCCCTGTGTGCATGCCATGGTGAGTGTGCCTTCCTTCAGCACTTGTAGATCCGGTGTAGTTCATCTTTACACTCTGCGACTCTTACCATTGCAGGATAGTTTATGGTTTTACGGATTCCTGCTGCCTTCTCCTGCCTATGTCGCATGCCTTCTACTGTCTATGTCGCATGCCTTCTCCTGCCTATGTCGCTTGCCTTCTCCTGCCTATGTCGCATTCCTTGTACATGGGAGACAGTCTATCGCGCATTTCTGTAGGAGGCAAGAAACCGACTCTTTATCCGAAGAAATAATCAGAGAATATATTCCTCTGAATATAGATTGCATTCACCTCATGTCCCTTGATAGCAGAGACAAGGCATTATGTGAAGGGTAGATAATAGGGAGATAATATCTAAGTATATCAGTATATCGGAATGTACTAACCTAAGAAGGTATTGTCCTATGCACACATAATATCAGCCTAGTACCTACAATGATGATCCCAAAAATATATCAGTTTTATGTTCCATTGAGGAGTCATAACTCTACTGGTCGGCTTGTTAGTAAATACCATAGGCTGCATTATACTGATATTCCCAGGAATAGTCCCCAGTGTAAATGGAAGGGCTTGTGTGGCTAAAATAGCAATTGCCGGGCATTTAAGAGGACACACTGCACCTATAGAACACACATTGTGGTATTTCAATATGTGAACAAAATCTGTTTCTCTACTTAATATGTGTGATTAATATTTAGTTATCGATTAAATAAGCATTGCATGCTTAGATAGGAATGATAGATAGATAATGGATAGATAATAGATAGATAGATAATAGATGGATAATGGATAGATATTAGAAAGATAGAAAGATAGACAATAGCTAGATATTAGATAGATAGACAATAGATAGATATTAGACAGATAGATAGATAGATATTAGATAGATAGATATGCTTAGTCCTTACCGTTATTCAATGACATAAAGGAATGAGCCGTAAATTAAAAATGCAAATATAGGAACATGTATAAACAGATAAAATAACATCTGATGTATTTCGGTTCCTAGTTATTTAATTTCCTCATATATACAGGAATAATCTTGAATGTCTCTGTAGGTAACATTCTAATAAGTAAAAATATACATTACCTTACTAGATAGATAGATATAAAGATTAGAATACTACCCTATAATATAGATACATTATACAAAGTATTTCCGTACAGACACATTGTCTGCTCGCACTCCTCAGTCCATGGCTGATGTCAGTGGTTATTCTGCTGGTCCGGCAGTCCTCGGCACCAGGTGCAGACAGTATACAGGGGCTCAGTCTGTCATCGGGCACAGCTCCCTGTTTACATGGGACTGCGGGTAAATTCCACAAGTTCTGCTCTGTTACATTTATCCTAGAATAACTCCGGACACTTCGGAATGACCTGAGGCTTATCCCCCACTATACACTGTCTCCTGCACAAGCCCCTGCTGAGCCCTCCACTACTGACCCCAGCCTGCACGTCTCATCTTATAGTTAATGTACAGGACATCAAATTAAGAATAGATGATTATGGGGATTCTTACTTTGTTTAAAGAATACAAAAGCCGCATGATTAATGGAAGCAAGTCTACAGAATAGCTAGTGCAATGTATATGTGTATATGTGTGTATATATATATATATATATCTTCAATCTTTGTGTTATATAATATATGTATATACACACAGACACTGTATATATTATAAACAAAAACGTATATACACAAATATGCGGTATATACATATACGGTACTTATTATTCTTAATAATTATAATAATAATAATTGATGTAGAATTAGAACATATCATATGATAATACTCAGAGTATTATACAGAAGTACACTGTACCCCCTTGTGCTATTTATGACCTCACTGATCTCTATAGCATCCCCTGGTTACCATAGGAATAAAGTAATTGATGGGAACCATGGCACATGCCAACCACACTTTCTGAATGCCCTGAAGATGTCTTGAATAAACAGTTGAAGGTATGGCTCACTATGTGTACAATCTACAGCTTCACCACTATACTGGATGATACCTTGGCCTCCCTAATAGTGCAGGGCAAGCAAATCATCTGTAGTGATGGAAGTGATGTATTTCAGATCTCAGTGATCTCATATATGTGGATGTGGAGGCTGAGTCATGTTATTTCGCTTTGTCTTGATGATCCATGTACAATGTACAGTACTGAGCAGAGTAACTGATCTTCCAGACCCACAGAAGTTTGGGATCTCAGTGCTGTAGGGACCCACCTGGTCAATCACTTCAAGGCTTAACAGCGCCATCTGCTGTTCACTGTGGGAATGGCAGGAGATGCTAAAAACAGGAGAAGCATTTCTATATCATTACAGAATACATTTCACAGAAAGCCTTCCATTATTTCAGACTCATCATCACATCATTAAATACACAGATCTGTACAGACACCTGAAGCTTCAAAAGGTGACTATAAAGGCTGTAGGTGGTAGCTGTGCAGCCTGTGGTGCTGCCCAGTCCTCAGCCCTGGTAGCTGTGCAGCCTGTGGTGCTGCCCAGTCCTCAGCCCTGGTAGCTGTGCAGCCTGTGGTGCTGCCCAGTCCTCAGCCTTGGTAGCTGTGCAGCCTGTGGTGCTGCCCAGTCCTCAGCCCTGGTAGCTGTGCAGCCTGTGGTGCTGCCCAGTCCTCAGCCCTGGTAGATGTGCAGCCTGTGGTGCTGCCCAGTCCTCAGCCCTGGTAGCTGTGCAGCCTGTGGTGCTGCCCAGTCCTCAGCCCTGGTAGCTGTGCAGCCTGTGGTGCTGCCAAGTCCTCCGCCCTCCTAGCTGTGCAGCCTGTGGTGCTGCCCAGTCCTCAGCCCTGGTAGCTGTGCAGCCTGTGGTGCTGCCCAGTCCTCAGCTCTGGTATCTGTGCAGCCTGTAGTGCTGCCCAGTCCTCAGCCCTGGTAGCTGTGCAGCTTGTGGTGCTGCCCAGTCCTCAGCCTTGGTAGCTGTGCAGCCTGTAGTGCTGCCCAGTCCTCAGCCCTGGTAGCTGTGCAGCCTGTGGTGCTGCCCAGTCCTCAGCCCTGGTAGCTATGCAGCCTGTGGTGCTGCCCAGTCCTCAGCCCTGGTAGATGTGCAGCCTGTGGTGCTGCCCAGTTCTCAGCCCTGGTAGCTGTGCAGCCTGTGGTGCTGCCAAGTCCTCCGCCCTCCTAGCTGTGCAGCCTGTGGTGCTGCCCAGTCCTCAGCCCTGGTAGCTGTGCAGCCTGTGGTGCTGCCAAGTCCTCAGCCCTGGTAGCTGTGCAGCCTGTGGTGCTGCCAAGTCCTCCGCCCTCCTAGCTGTGCAGCCTGTGGTGCTGCCCAGTCCTCAGCCCTGGTAGCTGTGCAGCTTGTGGTGCTGCCCAGTCCTCAGCCCTGGTAGCTGTGCAGCCTGTGGTGCTGCCCAGTCCTCAGCCCTGGTAGCTGTGCAGCTTGTGGTACTGCCCAGTCCTCAGCCCTGGTAGCTGTGCAGCCTGTGGTGCTGCCCAGTCCTCAGCCCTGGTAGCTGTGCAGCCTGTGGTGCTGCCCAGTCCTCAGCCCTGGTATCTGTGGTGCTGCCCAGTCCTCAGCCCTGGTAGCTGTGGTGCTGCCAAGTCCTCCCCCCAGTCCTGGTAGCTGTGCAGCCTGTGGTGCTGCCCAGTCCTCAGCTCTGGGAGCTGCATGCATTTGGTTCAGGCAAGGAAAAGCTATTAGCAAAAAAAATCCTGGGGAAAAGAGAGAAAATGTTTCTCTTCTCCTGGATTTTCAGCTTCAAAAGGAGACCCCTAACTGTGACCAGTGTCTGGGATCCCCACAGCATCCAGACCTCTCATCTGCACACTGTCCACTTAACTCTTTCACCACAAGTCACAGTTCAGACCATATGCAAGCAATAAGTGATTATCTGTACCTGTATTAATAATAAATGTATGCAACTAAAGAGTGATCCTTCTTTATTCTATATACAGGTCTCGACCAGTTATCTATCTATCTATCTATCTATCTATCTATCTATCTATCTATCTATCTATCCATCCATCCATCTATCTTAGATAGATAGAAAGATATGATATACATGGATATAACTGTAGCCATAGCAGCCACAGCACTTGCTATGGGGCCCAAGTCTGGGGTGGGGGGGCTGCTATCACGTGCAAGAACATTGTACCTTATGGTGGGGAATAACAATATAGCTTTTTTTGCTATAATGTTGGTTTTCTGATATATGGTACTATTATACATAGCTTTAATTATTGCTACTTATGATGCTGTTTTTATTTTTTTTACATTAGTTGGTGGGAGCCCCATCTTATTTTGTTGTGAGGTCCTATGAATTATGGTTATGCCCCCGATGAGATAGATAGATAGATAGATTTGATCTAGATAGATATGAGATATATTTGGGGGGGGGGGGGGATTTTGTGTAGAACTGATCCAGACTGATTGTGTAAAATAATACCTTATCAGTTTATATCAGTTTTTCATTCTGTGTTTTTTTTTTAATCTGGTTCTGTTTCCAAAACACAAAGGGGAGATTTATCACAGACCGGACTTTTAGGGCTACAGGGCAACAGTTGTCGCGCAACTTCTTGTCGCTCAAAAGTCACGCAACAATTTTTATAATGATAGTCTATGGTGTCGCACTGCGACATGTGACATGCTGCGACTGTGCTACAACAGTTGCAAAATCCATCCAAGATTAACCCCCCAGGTGCTGCGTCAATATCAACTGCAGCATCTGAGTAGTCAGACAGAGGGAGGGAGCTCCCTCCGTCCTCCAATCACTTGCTATCACAACCCGGAAGGCTCCCATGCCTGTGGCATAGCTTAACAGGCAGCCTGTCCGTATCCCATAGACTGCAACAGTACAGAAACGTTCAGCAGATCGCACATTCAAGTCTACTAAGAGCTCATGCACACGACCATAGCCTGTTTTGCAGTCCACAAATTGCGGATCTGCAAAGCACAGATACCACTTGTGTGTGTTTCGTATTTTGCAGAACAGAACATCTGGGCCATAATAGAACTGTCCTATTCTTTTCCATAATGCGGACAATCTTTATAATTTTATCTATACCGTATATTTGCAGGTGCCATGGGACGGACAAACGGACGCCGTGTGCTGTCTGCATCTTTTGCGGTTCCACTGAAGTGAATGGGTCCGCATTCAACCCACAAAAAATTGGGATTGGATGCAGACAAAAAATAAGTTTGTGTGCATGAGCCCTTAGGGGGCTGAAAATGACAATAAAAGAATTCGAAAAAAAACCCACAAAAATATTAACAATGCAAACCACCTACTTTCTCAATATTAAATATAAAATAAATAATTAAAAAAATAAACATCATTTGTATCAGATCACTGCATCCGAAAATGTCCACACTATTAAAATATAAAAATATGTATCATGTGTGATGAATGCCAAAGCACAAAAAAAAGGGTGATTTGCTTATATTTTGCAACCTCGCCTCCCTCAAAAAAAAAATGAATAAAAGTGAACAAAAAGTCATATATACCCTAAAAAAAACCAATAAAAACTACAAGGCGCACTGCAAAAAAAAAAAAGAAAAAAGAAAAAAAGCAAGCTCTCACACAGCTCAATGGATGTAAATATCTAAAAAAATGGGTGTCAGAACATGGCAATGCAAAGAAAAAAAAAAATTTCAAAGGTTTTTGTATTTTAAAACATAACCAAAACTAGATAAATTTAGTAGCGCTGTAATTTATTTATTTTATGCACTTATATAACCAACTGTCTCCAATGGGGCTCACAATCTAAGGTCCCTATCAGGCTGTCTTTGGAGTCATACCGACCCGCAGGATAAGGCCATCATGTAATTTATAGTGCACAGTAAACCCCCGTTAAAACAAAACCCAAACCTTGGTGTAATTGCGATTTTTTTTTTTTTCCAGTTTTTTTTTCCAGTACCAGCTATGATAAGTTAAATGGTGCCATTAAAAAAATACAACTTGTCCTGCAAAAAACAAGCTGTTATACAACAATGGGAGCATAAAAAACAAAACAAAAAATGTGGCTCTTGGAAGGAGAGAAGGAAACAACGAAAATGAAAAAATGTGTCCTGAAAGGGTTAAACTTGACATTTGATATTCCTTTATTTATAGACCATAAATCACATCATCCCTGTGTAACTAAAGCAGCCATTATCTTGGCAGACTATTAAAAGTGTATGTTCCTGCTTTGTAAAGCCTTGTAATCTGCATGGTGAAGGCCACCCCCTGAAGCCGGATTCAGTGTTCATGTAAACAGAGAGCTTTCATGAACACAGATAGGTCCACAAGCTGACGAGTATCCTCCGGTGTGTTTTCTGTGCAGAAAGGTTTGAAAAGCGTATTCCTATCTCCAACCTCCAAACACTATACATAGGACAAATGATATAGACCAATGCATCAGCCGCCCAGTCCCCATCACACACAGAACACGCCAGGACTAGGACTTGTTTTATAACATACGTTTTGACAGATCCCGCTCATCAGCTGCTATCAGTTCAGCTAGAATCTAAAAATCTTTATTATCCCCCCCCCCCCCCCCACTCCAGTTTTCTGGTGTAAGAAAGTAGCAAACCTAATGTGTGCGACTTTTTAAATACTAATGTGAATAAATTAAGGTGCACATGGCGTTTCTATGCCTGCCTCGCCATTTTCCCGGTAGGTCCAGCATATTTATCTTTTGTGGCAGTTTTTTTGGTGTAAAAAAAAAGACTAAAATCCTGAACAGATCAGAGCTGGCATAGATTTCATTTTAGGTGCACAAACTGCCAGAGGATGCACCTAATTTATCATAAATGAGGCGTATCTTCTAGCAGTGCAGGGGATATCATAGACCGGTGTAAAAGTCTGGTCGATGATAAATCTCCCCTTTATAATTTGGAAGCAGAACCAGTCAAAAAAAAACACTGAATGGTAACTATTATCTATTATTTTTAAAGGATCTAAAAAATGTATGCTATAAAGCTGTGGCTCTCTAGCTTGTGTGAAACGCGTTCTAGTTGGAGAGCTGTAGGTCGCTAAAGCGCTGCACAAAAAATGCAAAAAGAACCCGGTTGTGATCGCATCGGTATCTTACAAAGTGCTAGGAGATAGCTATAGCTGATTAATGGAAGTATTTCTCTTACATATAATTGCGTTATATTATACCTTACTTTTTTCCGACTATCCAGAATGTGTCTTTGCATATACATATCCTGTCCTGGAAGTATATTGTATATACATATCCTGTCCTGGAAGTATATTGTATTATGTCATTTCATTCATATTTGAGACATACCCTGGGTAAGGTTTATCAAATAGTTTATTTACAGATGCCTATGCAGGCGTTGAACCTATCTTGTCCCAGGTGAAAATGTATTACTTTACTTTTATTGTTATTTGGGTTAAAATACGTGCTTTATGCCTTTATTTAATTTTACTTAATTAACCAAATAATAGAAAAAGATTAAAAATACAGTAAACACTCCACTGCGTGGTCAAATGATGCTCAGTGAGTCAGGAGGGAGACACGTGCGCTATCTCTCACCCCTGTCACTTATAGGCAGTGGCTGCCTTCATGTCGCCTGCAGTGACACCTTCATCCAGGCTGAGTTGTGGGAGCTGAACTCACTCTTCCCACTTCTAATACAGCACATGGATGATACCATATGTTAGCTGACCTCTGTCTATCCCTTTGGTGGTGCACACTGCGTACATAACATTCACGGTTTGAATACCGTATCACACTGCTAAACTACTCTAGCTTTGATAAGTAGGCCGTCCGGACTGCTGCTAACTAACTGACAGTGGAGTGGATCGCTGATTTAAAAGCTAAATCTGCCCCCCAACTTGTTTCACCAGATAACTGGCTTCTTCAGGGGATTTGGGCTAACTGCCTATAAGTGACAGGGGTGAGAGCTAGCGCACGTGCTCTCCCTCCTGACTCACTGAGCATCATTTGACCACGCAGTGGAGTGTTTACTGTATTTTAAATCTTTTTCTATTATTTGGTTCATAAAATTAAATAAAGGTATAAAGCACGTATTTTAACCCAATTAACAATAAAAGTGAAGTATAAAATTTTCACCTGGGACTAGATAGGTTCAACGCCTGCATAGGCATCTGTAAATAAACTATTATGTCATTTCATGATACACAAGTGATTGTGATGCTATACTGTTGAAACGATAAAATAAAATAAAAGAGATTGAACCAGTAAAAAATGCAAAAAGAAAAACATACAACAAAAGCATAATAGTCTGGACATGCCCTAAAGCTGTATTCTGTCCTACTGTCTCCATCCCTTCTAGATTGTAAGCCGTCTCAGGCAGGGTCTTCTCTCTCTCTCTAGTCTGTCACTTGGTCACTTTATGCTTATTGTACTTGTTATTGTATGTTATTTTGTACTGTATATGAACCCATGTTCATATGTACAGCACCCTGGAATTAATGGCTTTTAAAAACAAAGGAATAAATTAATAATTAAAATAATGATAATTAATATTATTATGCTTTTGAGACACTTAATCCTGCTAAACATGGTGATACATGGGGTGGTACATCATCAAGGTAATCACTCAATTGTAAAGGATTCAGTATGGAAATGTCTTTTTCCGTTCAATATCAGAATATCAGGCCTATTATCAGGAATGGAAGTTCCTATGAATTCTCGGTCCCAATGTAACAGGCGTGTCACCAGCTCTGGGCATTGGCGGCACAAGCCCTGGATTTCAGACCCAATGCCTGTATCCCTGCTGACCGCCATGTTCAACTGCATCTGGCGTCCTCAGAATGCAGATGTAGGTGAATACACTGATGGAGCGGCGCGCTGTCACCTCCCCTGCTCCGCTGCTCTGTCTCATAGGTTACAGGCCACTTAAAAGGCTATGTACACCTTCAGAGGCAATTTTTGTTTATTATTGCATATTTTCATTTGGCCTTTATCAAAAATATTGAGCCATTCTGTCACAAAGGGTTAACTGTTTTTCCAACCATGTGACTGGTACTTTCACTTGGTGCCGGTCATCTAATAAACCTTATCTCGAAACTACTAAGGGGTCATAAACACTTTTTTAAGCCACATTCGTATCAGTAGGATAAGAACTGAGCTATAATGAGTGTTTATAAGGTCAGAGATCAGAGATAAGGAGCCGTCAGCTCCCCAACTGACAGAAAAGACCACAGGTTGCTACTACAGCATCTCAGTTGTGTAAACAAAAAAGGATTCCATATTTTTAATAAAGACCAATTGAAAAAATGATTTTTAGCTCAAAATAAGTACAATGCAATAAATAAAAAAAATTGCCCCCAAAGGTGTACATTGCCTTTAGGCCTGCAGCCTATGACACCCTGGGACAGGATTCCTGCATAGCCCAGAGTGATGATGTCATTACATCCCGTCAGACCGTGAGGGGATCCCATCTATGTTGCACACCTGAAGAGACTGAGAGGTGAGGAAGGAGGTGAGTATGAATTTTTTTGTGGCGCTATCTCTGTGAAGGGGATAGTAAAGGGGCACCATTACTAAGAGGGGGGCACAGTAGGGGTCACCTTCACCTAATATACGGCACTGTAGCTAACTGGGTCACCATTCTAGAGTCAGGGCACTAAGGGGTACCATTATAGGGCGGGGGCACTAAGGGACCTCCAATACTGAGAGAGGAGGCATTATAATGGAGTAGAGGGGCACAAAGAAGGTGTGATTACATTCTGGAGGGCACTAAATTGGCCACAACCCCACTTATGTGTAGGGAGAATATTGTAAGAGAGCTGAGGCCGCACCATTACTTGTAGAGGGCACTATTAGTGTGTGGGGGACATTGTTATGGTGTGAAATACAGACGGGACACTGCTGCCATCAGGGCCACTAAAGAGCCATTACTACTGTGTGGTTTGAGGCAGTGAAGATTATCTTGGGTTCCAGCAGTTTAGGCTCCATTCACACGTCCGTATAATGGCTCCGCATCCGATCCGCAATACACTACGGACGTGTGAATGGACCCTTATTGTGAGTTGTTCTTCAATTTTTCTTAGGGTACGTCCACAAGGAACAAAAAATGCAGAGGAAAATCTGCTGCTTAATATTTTGCAGCAGATCTGAAGAAAAATCTGCTAAAAAATCAGCTTAAGTTATACGCTATTTTTGTGGCAGATGTGTTGCAGATTTCACCCTCTGGATTGCAAAGGGTGAAATCCACAGGGGAGATCCTCGGCATCTCTGCAGATTTTTTTCTTAAAATCTCATCCACATTGCTGGTACTGTAAAACGCTGCGGATTGGCCGCACAGCAGATCTGCAGCGTTTATGCTCTGTGTGGACATACTCTTAGCGATGCAAAACACATGCCTCTGGACTTATGCGCCTGATCTTTTTGGATCCTATCAACACCCCTGCCATGTAGATTTATATGGGCCGATACACCCAGTGTACATTCAGCAATGATGGCTGCTGTCTAAGGGCCCATGCACACTAATGTATTTTCTTTCTCTGTGTGTTCCATTTTATTTGCGGACCCATTCATTTTAATGGGTCCGCAAAAAAAACCTGAAGTTATCCCATGTACATTCAGTTTCCGTATGTCTGTTCTGTATATTGTCTGTATTACAGCCAAGGTTAAGATTGTTCTATTAGGGGCCAGCTGTTCCGTTCTGCTAAATACGGAATGCACATGATTGTTGATGATGAGTGATTGTTACTACGATTGTTCATCCCCATACAGGTTCATTTTTCCTGGGCGGCACATCCTGTTTACAGAGGGCGATGTGCTGCCAACAGACAATCATTATGTGCCACTAAATGATCGGATCACCTGACAAACAAGCAGTTTTCTCGTTTGTTGGGTGATTGGCACCAGATTTACACATTCGCTCCTTATAACTTGCCCAATAATCTGCACAAGGGGACAATTTCATAAGAATTCAATCAACTTATCAGTTTGTTGCAAGCATGTGGGGGGTAGCCGCACTCCAACCTGGAGGACAGCCCTATGAGCACAGAGAGAACATACAAACCTCATGCAGATGTTCTTGGTTGGATTTGAACCCAGGACACAAGTATGTTTTTACGGGTGGATGGGATTACGCAACTAGGGTATTTTTTTACATTTTTTTCAATTGTTCTCCATAGACTCTAGCGTTGAAACATAATTAAAAGCTTTTGGCTTTCTCCTATGTGTTCTTTACATTGAGGTCACAGAGGAATGGATCAGAAAATGACAAAAAAAAAATACCCAGTCGTGTGACAGATATCATTTCTAGGAAATGCATACAGTATATTCCAAAATGACATCAGGTTCTGAGTATTATGTCAAGGAATAGGAAAGGAGCCTTTTAATGGCAGCCCATTCATTTGTATGGGATGAAAACTGATGAGAATGAACCCATTTATATCAGTCCACGAAAAACCAAAAAATAAATAAAACAAAGCTCAGAAATCTTAGAAAGGCTGTCTCCACACGGGCATATTTGCAATCCGTGTATTAGCCGGATTTTATGTACCGGAACCCGCTGCTAATGTTAATAAGTAGGGCTATTCACATGAGTGTTTAATGTCCATCAGTATTTGAAATCCACAGCAGGTACAAGTTTTGTGCATTTGCTTCCACTTTCGCACATAGTCTATGGGAGTGCATCAAAATACTGGAAAACACATCTAATTCCATATGAAATACTGAAGCAATAATTATGATAATACTGATGATATATTATCCGGAATACGCACAGATTTCTATATGCTCATGTTAAAGTAGCCAGAGGCTGGATTCACACACAGCATTTTTTAGCATTTTTTTCGATTAAAAAAACACTGCAGCTGCAGGGTTAGGGCTCATGCATGCGGCCGTAGCCGTTTTTGCCGTCTGCAAATCGCGGATCCTCAAAACATGGATATCAGACGCTATTTTTTTCCCACTGCTTCAGAAATGTCCTATCTTTGCCCACAAAACAGACAAGAATAGGAAATATTAGATTTTTTTTGCGGGGCCACAGAATGGACATACGGATGCAGACAGGTGTGATTTCCGCATCTTTCGCAGCCCCATTGAAGTGGGGGCGCATCTGATTCGCAAAAAATGCGGACCAAAACCACGGTTGTTTGCATGAGTCCTTACTTACTTTTGTGGCACTTTGGAGGTTTTCATGGTTTTGTTTATTTCAAAATGCAGCATGCTTTTTTTCCCCCACAGGCTCTTCAGTAGGACTTAAAGCACACTAGAAAAAATGCATGTTTTAAATGTTATAAAATAAAAAATACCATGCTACTAAAAATACTTTGGGCTGAATTTATTATTATTTTTTTTTAAGAAAGCTCAGCATATGACTTGTAACTACAACTGCATCCCAAAACTTTTTGCAGATTGCTTTAGGCTACTTTCACACTAGCGTTCGGGCGGATCCGTTCAGAACGGATCCGCCCATAATAATGCAGACGGAGGCTCCGTTCAGTACGGATCCGTCTGCATTATTTTAGCAAAAAAAAGCTAAGTGTGGAAATAGCCTGGGACGGATCCGTCCAGACTTTCAATGTAAAGTCAATGGGGGACGGATCCGCTTGAAGATTGAGCCACATTGTGGCATCTTCAAACGGATCCGTCCCCATTGACTTACATTGTAAGTCTGGACGGATCCGCACGCCTCCGCACGGCCAGGCGGACACCCGAACGCTGCAAGCAGCGTTCAGCTGTCCGCCTGTCCGTGCGGAGGCAAGCGGAGCGGAGGCTGAACGCCACCAGACTGATGCAGTCTGAGCGGATCCGCCTCCATTCAGACTGCATCAGGGGTGGACGGCTGCGTTCGGGTCCGCTCGTGAGCTCCTTCAAACGGAGCTCACGAACGGAATACCGAACGCTAGTGTGAAAGCAGCCTTAATTAGCAGGAATCAACTTGATCTTTTTTTTTTTTTAAAGTCCAATAAAATGTAAAAGTAAATCCAGCCTCCTTCACTTAGAAGCAATACAGTTTTAGATTACAAAGATTTTCTCTTCTCATTTACTTTTTCAGAATAGCTTTAAAATCTATTTCCTATTTTTTGCAAGAACCACTGACAAGATAAAGCTGTTGAAGGCTAGATTCACACAGCATTTTACAGCATTTTACACCAAGAGGCTTCATGTTTTGTTTTTTTTGCTACATACTCATACTTTTTTTTGCATAATCTTTATCTTGTATACTTCAGGGTCCTTACACACACATTTGCTCTTGTAGTTTCTGTTCACTAAAAAAAGCCATAGAAACCACATGTGTTTTTGTGCCTTTTTGGAAGTTTTTCCCAAAACAAAAGCTTGGTTGGTGTTTTTTTTTAGGACATTATTTTTCCATAGAGAAGGAGAAGAATTGCCTGAAAAAAATCCATTGCTTCAAGTTGCTGCTTAAAAAAAAAAGTTAAGATACAAAAATGTCACCAATAAGAAAAATATCACCGTGGGCAACAATCGTTTGCATGTCCTATTTAATATTATCCATAGACTTTCAGCAAACATCTGGAGCTGGTATTTTTTCAGCAAAATATGCACAAAAATGTAGATGCATAAAATTCAATAGTGCAGAAAAAATCCACAAAATAGTGTGTGAATCCAGCCTTATACAAACATCCTTTTTCAGGTATATTTCAAATTCTTTAGATATTCCTAAAGACAAATGCCTGAAAAACACCATACTTAAAGCATTTGTCAAAAAACTGCAAAAACGCTAAAAATGCTAAAGTGCAACACAAAATATGCCATGAAAAAATGCTTAGACTATAGGGAATTTCATACTTCACTATCGACCGTAAAGACATCTGGACACAACATAAAAAACAACGATAATCGCTGAGCTGAAAAAAAAAAAAAGATGAAACCGCCTTAAAAAAGTGCAAACTTTAAATGTTACAAAATAAAAAAATTCTATAAAAAGGGTTGTTGTTTTTTTTTTACAAGCTCTTAGAAGGATTCAAATAAAATATATTCTGCTAAAACTGGACTTAACTTTTATTAAAATAGTTGCACAAAAACTGTATTAACCATTTTAGTAGATGCCTGCAGCTACCCATGTGATCACAGATATCTTTCTACGTATATATATATATATATACACACACATACACATATATATAAATATATATATATATAGAGAGAGAGAGATATATATATATATATGCTGTATAAATATATTATATATACTGCTATAAATAGATTAGCTCATATACAGTGTCTTATAAACTGGAGAAATACATATATATATATGCTACAATCTTGCTTATAATTGTAATAAATGACATTGTTACTGCCTTCAAAAATCTACGGACAATAGAAAGAGGATCCATGTAAGCTAGAGGTTCATCATCGTCCAGCCCATGTTTGCTGTTTTATGATCTTGTTATATATTCCTTTTTAGTACTTTTTGTTTTACTACAATATTAAGAAACTACGGAACCTACAGCAATGAACTGCTACAGTTTTATGGGAAAGTCCTAATAAATATTTCTTTGCCATAAACAGATAATATTCATCCACTATATTAAGATCCTTAGAAAGTATTAGGAGGATTGGCAGCGGATTACAGATTAGCACAAAATCTCAGTACAATTCAAGTGAATGAGATTTACGGTAACAAAAAACATTCACATGTAATAGAAATTTCAACAATTGACAATCTGCAGCATGCCCTGTACATGGTGAATTTCTTTTCCTGATTTTACCATTTATTTCATCCTTTGCAGTGCAAGTTAAACTCGGTGTTGAAACTGTATTCACTGCAAAATCTGTTGCCTGAACAAACGCTAAACTTGGTATTACTGTATATGATCTAACATGTCTGTACTGTTCTCTTCAGATCGGTTTTGTGCGCTACTGCAGCAAAATTTGAGAAGAAAAACTGCACTTAAAAAAAAAACTAAGATGCTAGAAAAAAAGTGAACTCTACAGCTAATTCTGGTCCGAAATGACCCCAGTCTGCCGACCTAACATAGACAAAACTACCTGTCCCCAATCCAATCCATATTATTTATTATTAAAGCGCCATTCATTCCATGGCGCTGTACATATGAGAAGGGTGCACATACATAATACAGACTGGGGTAGGGCCACAGGGTCAGATTTTCTGATGCAGTTTTGGAAGCAAAAACCAGCAGTGAATTCAAAAAGAGGAGAAGTCATATCCATCCTTTATAGTTTCTCTACTTTTATGATCCACTTTTGATTTTTGCTTCCAAAACTGCGTCAGGAAACCTGACCGCGTGGCCGTACCCTAAGCGCTCATGCACACGAACGTATTTTCTTTCCATGTCCGTAAAATTTTCTTTTGCGAACCATATACGGAACCATTCATCTTAACGGGTCCGCAAAAAAACAGAAGTTACTCCATGTGCATTACGTTTCCGTATGTCTGTATGTTCGTTCCGCAAAGAAATAGAACTTGTCCTATTATTGTCCGGATTACGGACAAGGATAGGACTGTTCTATTAGGGGCCAGCTGTTCCGTTCCGCAAAATACAGGAATGCACACGGACGCCATTGGTATTTTTTGCGGACTGATCATTAAATGGCACTGCAAATATCATGGGCTGCTCCTTATACAAAAGCAGACTGAACAGTACAGTCTTAATGAACAAGACACAATTAAGCAAATCCTCTGCAACAACTGATAGAATGAAAATCCTTCTAGTAATCTACTCCCTTATATAGTGCAGACATGTTACGCAGATGATTATGATAGTTACTAATAACGCAGCCAAAGCTCTAAAATCATGATACATTTTCAAGCATGCACATTCCTCAAACACCCCCTCTCGCTATATAGACACGTTACAGATATGAAATACATAAGGAGCAAAATATCCATATTTACCTCTTTCTACCAGACTTGTCCTTTGTTCCCATGCATAGACTGAACACGGCTAATCTTGTGTCGAAAAATCTGCCCGTAGCCCCTTAGATATAAAGGTCCGCTGCTGCTCTAGGGAAGTTTTAGCAGTTATTAAACAGGCACGGATCTTTGTTCTGAGACCCCCGCTCTGTTATATTCCTTCTTGTAATCAGTAATGTCAGTCAAGGCATTTTCTCGCTTGCTGCATAAAGGAATATTATTGGCAGGAAATGGGAAGGTAAAGGCTGGAAATAAAAAATCCTAGTAAAATCGCAAAATACCAATTTCCTCCTCTTAAGCCAAAAAAAGGCTCTATAGGTATGGAAGTGTTTCATATGTCGAGCTCTGAAGCTGGAGCAGTAAATAATAAGGCATATAGTTATCATACTTACAACTGCCTATAATAGGGATCCCGTCCTGCTGATACAGAACTTGAGAAGTAAGGGTTTTGTCCAAAATGTTACGAGTTTATGATCTCATTTTGGAACGTTGAAGAAAGCAGAAGTGGCACCAATTAATGCTGCCATGTACTAAACATCAAGAAGCGCTCACCTGGTAGTCACAACAGGGTATAGTATAGGTGGAAGTGATCCATAAAGGACATCATTGTGCATACATACATTCGGGAACCCCGCGCTATAAATGCATTTCAATATTCTTTTTCTATTTAGCAGGAGCATTTTTTCATGTTGCTTTTATAGCGTCAACATGTTCCACAGCGATGTACAGAGATTGTCAACATTCAGATCACGTCCTGGTCCCATTGGGGCTCACAAATCAATTTTCCCTATCTCTAAGGCTATGGCCACACGGTCAGGTTTCTTGATGCAGTTTTGGAAGCCAAAATCAGGAGTGGATCATAAAAGGAGAGAAAGTATAAGGCCCCTTTCACAAGCGAGTTATCCGCGCGGGTGCAATGAGTGAGGTGAACGCATTGCACCCGCACTGAATCCTGACCCATTCATTTCTATGGGGCTGTTCACATGAGCGGTGATTTTCACGCATCACTTGTGCGTTGCGTGAAAATCGCAGCATGCTCTATATTGTGCGCTTTTCACTCAACGCAGGCCCCATAGAAGTGAATGGGGCTGCGTGAAAATCGCAAGCATCCGCAAGCAAGTGCGGATGTGGTGCTATTTTCACGCATGGTTGCTAGGAGATTATCGGGATGGGGACCAGATCTTTATTATTTTCCCTTATAACATGGTTATAAGAGAAAATAATAGCATTCTTAATACATAATGCTAAGTAAATTAGAGATGGAGGGGTTAAAAAATAAAAAAAAATGATTAAACTCACCTCATCCACTTGTTCGGGCAGCCCGGCTCGCCTTCTTTCTTCTTCTTTGATGACCTGGGAGGAAAAGGACCTTTGGTGACGTAACTGCGCTCATCACATTGTCCATCACACGCATCCTTTCTGGCCATCATACGCGACGCCCGTGTGAAAGAGGCCTAAAGGACAGATACAACTTCTCCTCTTTTTTAAATTCACTCCTGGTTTTGGCTTCCAAAGCTGCATCAGGAAACCTGGCCGTGTGGCCATTACCCTTACACACATACCTATTAGTATGGTTGAAATTTTGCTGCAGTTTGGTACTTTTTTTGAAATTCAAATAGATTAAAAAGAACAAAAACTAACTTCTAATAATACATGAATAATACCTTTATGTCTAGAGTGTATAGTATATGCTAACATTAAGCTTTATTTGGAGTCAGCAGGGGACGTCGTTATTTCTGGATAAATTAAGCCATAAAAAGTGAGTAACGCCAGAATTTGGTAGTAGGTTTTAAGATGTGGAGCTGATTTATATGCATTAAATGACTCTAGGTTTACACATGACTGATGTGTTATGCTTTATTTCACTTTTTTGCAGTAGAGTATTAGGTGATCGGTCTCTATATTGTCAGACCGGAACACTGTATCTAAAAGGATGTCAAGGGTGTAATTAAAGGGGGCTGCAAAGTTTGTAATTGCATATGGTACATGATGGGGTCCCCTCTGCCATGTAAGAGAATAAGTGTATCAGGGCTGTGGAGTCGGAGTCGGAGTCAATTTTGGGTACCTGGAGTCGGAGTCGGAGTCGGCAAAAAATGAACCGACTCCGACTCCTACTAAATTTAAATTGGAATAAAAAAATAAAAAAGCAAGTTTAAATGTCCGAATTCATAAACAGTTATAATTAATGACTTCTCTACTGTAAGAATAAAGGCCAATGCATGCAGTGCCTCACGTAACCGCAAAACAAACGCGTTCAGTGATGTGAAGAAGCATGCTTTTCATATGCTTCACTATATGGCACACAATGCACAATTAGGAGCGGCAATACATATACTTTCCATTGTGTTGTGTTCTGATGTTACAGGGAACACAATGCCCATGGTTAACCTAGCCTCTCACTGATAAGGGATTAAGTAAATATGTGTTTTGCAGGACTAGAGACACTTGTATAAGTGAAGGGAATGGAGGGTCAATAGTTCAAGACTGAAGCTGTAAACCATGGATGTCAAACTCATGGCCCTCCAGATGTTGCAAAACTACAACTCCCATCATTCCCTGATAGCTGTAGTATGCCCAGGCATGATGGGAGTTGTAGTTTTGCAACAGCTGGAGGGCCACGAGTTTGACATCCCTGCTGTAAACCATTGGAAAAACTGCTGTCATTCAGCTAAGGCTATAAAACGTGTAAACTCAGAATGTTATCTTAAACTTTAAACATGACTATGGGATTCTTCTAGGGAAATCATGTTTTAAAATAAATGTCCCTTCCTGGATCCTCCCACTGCCCTGTCTTCAGCAGAAGATCAGCACACAAAGGAGAAGGCAGCAGCTTCTGCCCAACTACCTCTCTGTGCTAGAAGAGCTTAGAAGAACTTCTTTCTTTCCTTCAAGGAATGTATAAAATACATTTGCATATTAAATACAGAGGAGTCGGGGAGTCGGAGTCGGAAGTACAAAAAACTGAGGAGTCGGAGTCGGAGCATTTATCTACCGACTCCACAGCCCTGAAGTGTATGTGGTATGTGATAGCTGCTTAGTGCAGGAGCGCACGGCGTCATTGGTTGCTATGATGCCGGTGCACTTTCTGCCGCCGCCGCAGTACAGTAATACACTCGTATGATCTATACGAGTGCATTACTGTACTGCGGCGGTGGCACAAAGCGCACGGCCTCATAGCAACGAATAACGCCGTGCGCTCCTGCACTAAGCAGGAATCCAGGCCGGAATACCACGGACGTGTGAATGAAGCCTTAATCTGTGGAGTTGTTCTAACAACTATTGTTGCATGGCCATATTTGAGCATGTAATCGGTGCTTTGTATGACAGCTAAATTTCACTCATAGGAGTTCATAGGATCCAGGAAACAACAGATCTGTAATAGGCAACCATATAATGCATTCATGACAGATCATTTGTAATATGGGAGCAAATAGATATGAAGATACAGAAGAAAAAACAAGGAAATCATCGCGGAGCTTACAAATAAAATACTGATGCAATCGTGACGGAAATGGTATGGTGTCCCCATGTTTGTGTGGGTTTTCTTCAGGCATTCCCACACACCACAAACCTATGCAGTGTCGGACTGGGGTACCTAGGGACCACCAGTAAAATGTATTTTGGGGGCCCACCGTACGGATACATTCAAATATAATAAATAATCTAACAAGTTTTTTATGTGAACATAAGCTGGTTGAGGTGCTGTACATTGAATATATGTATGTAGTGTACTAAATCTAATGTGTTATGTGCTACTTGTGCAGGGGGTGGGAGACTAGGGGCCCACCGGGGGATTCCCCTGTACCCCTGTGGGCCAGTCCAAGCCTGAACCTATGGATAGGATAATTTGGAATTAAAATAAAATACATTTTCAATTTTTTTTTTTTAAATCTCACAAATTCTTACAAAACGATCATTTATTGCAACCACTTCTTTACAGCCATATTTTTTTTTTTTATCTTTCTCAAATGTTAAAAGCTAAAAGGAGGGGTCCATAATAAGCTATGGCTGTGAAGCAGGGGCTGCGACAAATGGACATTTTGTGAGAATTTCTTTGCTGCTTCCTTTGTCAGACTTTTTCATTAGGTTAATTCCATACCTGTTTTAAGGTCTGTGTTGGGTCCACATCTGAGCCGCATTTTTTGCAGTTTGGTTGCAGACCCATTCACTTCAATGGGGCCGCAAAAGATGCGAACCGCACTCCGTGTGCTATCCGCATCTGTTGCTCCGTTCTGTGGCCTCGCAAAAAAAAATCAAAATAGAACATGTTCTATTCTTGTCCGTTCTTCGGACAAGAATGGGCACTTCTACAATGGGCCGCCGGTTCTGTTCAACAAATTGCAGAATGCCCACGGGCAGCATCTGTATTTTGCGGATCCGCAATTTGCAGACTGCAAAACACTCATGTGCAAGAGTACTGTCCCATAAGTGGACCACCACTTAGGATTCTATGGCGATATAAGTTCAGTTCAGTACAACCACAATAGGCTGAGTTTTACGTAAGAAAATGTAAAATTGGCCTAATTCTGCAAAAAAAGCTATTGATTTCAGTTGTTTCTGTATTACAGCTTTTATGGTCCAATTTTGCGTCTTAAAGGAAATGAATCCCCCATTTTTCACTAATTCAAACCGTATACTGAGAGAGATTCTGTTCCAATGTGTTCAATTCTGTTCCAATGCAATTAGAACAGAATTGTTCTGTACAATTCTGTTCCAATCTTAATTTTCTGATTGTAGAGTTTTCTGTACATGATTATGGAGGCATCCATCTTGAGTGAGATGCTCTTCACAGCAGCGCTCATCGGAAAATAATAATAATATAATAATAATCTTTATTTATATAGTGCCGACATATTCCGCAGCGCTATATAAATATAAAGGGGTCCTGTACAAACAAAATCATACATTGCATAGTAACAAACAAGTCAACAATTAAACAGGAAGAATGAGGGTCCTGCTCTCAAGAACTTACAATCTCTGAGGAGATCGGGGTGACTCAGAAGGTAACAAGTGCTTATTTGGTACAATGGTCCGGCCATCTAAACACAAAAGAGGAGTAGCTATAAACCTGCATAAGCTGTCACCAGACGATATCTTTAGTGCTTCTGAGTGCATGGGGTGTGGATGTGTGATGATGGATCAGGGTCAGAAGAATGGGGGGCAAATGGAGAAGAGTTAGATTAGGGGATGTGATAGACGAACCTAAAAAGACCCTGAGACTGTGGATGTTAGGTATTAACGTAATTTCTTGGGGTAGGGCATTCCAAAGAACTGGTGCAGCTCGGGAGAAGTCCTGGCGACGGGAGTGAGAGTTTCACATTATGGTGTGAGTTATTCGTAAAACATTGGCTGAACGTAGAGCAGGGGTAGGGTGGTAGACGGAGATGAGGGAAGAGATGTAAGGGGGTGCATCACTGTGTACGGGCAACCAGTGCAATGACTGAGTAGCAATTAGACAGATATAAAAAAAAATAAAGTACAGCACCCCTTATCTGGTCAAAAGGTACGGTGCGCACCCAAATGGGAGCTAGATCCATAGCCCCCACATAGAGCCAAAAAGGAAAAGGGCTTATGTATAGCCGAAACGTTGCATTTGTTGGATTGTGGAAGATGAATTAAAGGATTTTAATACCTATTTCACTTTTGCAAAAACAAGCGCTGCTCTTTCCTTCCAGTTGGACAGAATGGTGTCCCTGGCTGCTGCATTCAGGATAGATTGGAGAGGGGAGAGTACGGTGAGGGGGAGGCCAATTAATAATGAGTTACAATAATTGAGACAAGAATGGATTAGGGCAACAATTAGCGTTTTTGCGGTTTCCACAGTATGAAAAGGGCAGATTCTAGAGATGTTCTTGAGGCAGCATGAGTGGGCGAGTGAATTGAATATAGGATCAGTGTCGAACGCAACAACTAGACGGCGCGTGTGCTGCCTAGGCGTGATGGCAGTGCCACACACTGAGAGGGAGATACCAGGTTTAGGTGTGTTAGTAGATGGAGAGAACACAAAAAGTTCAGTTTTTGAAAGATTTAGTTTCAGATATAGAGAGGACATGATGTTAGAGACGGCGGACAGACAGTCACTGGTGGTATGAAGTACAGCAGGGTTAATGTCACAGGTTGAAGTATATAGTTGGGTGTCATCAGTATAGAGATGGTACTGAAAACAAATCTAGTCTGTCCAATAGGGGCTATGTAGAGAGATCCAATGCATAGGCGCGAGTCACTGAGCCAACACTGGAGCAAAGATGAGGCGTCTAGCTTTGTCACTTACAGGGGAAGGGGAAGTAAACAGAGCACCATCGCCATCCCCTGGAGCTTCAAATATGTAATTAGCATAAATAGTAAAAAAGTCATATATCGCTGCAGATGTCAGTCTACAGAAAAAAGGAATATATCACTTCACTCAGCAGTATGCCCTTATAGGGTTGATCATGCTGATAAAAGCTCTTAAGTCTATGGTATGGGTCTAAAAAGATGCTTAGAGATTTTATTGTTCCCTACTGCTTTTCTCTCACAGATTACAAAATCTTTGAACACTTCTCTATATTTGTCCAAAATATCAGTCATTTTACTGTGACCTTTAATGCTTTTACAATGCCGTTAAATAAGCCCTGTGCGGGTGCTTGGTTGTCTTATGACTGTTGAGCTCTTGTTCCCACAACAGGAATTGGAGGTACCCCCGATCCTGGCCTCTTAAACTTTTGAATCACACAGCAACATGTGCTAAAGGGGCTACCCCCTTCATTCGAGCAGCTGGGTTTTCAAGTGACGCGATCTGTGACTGTGTGACCCCCGTGTAGTCAGCCTTAGAAAGGACTAGTGAACGGGAGCTGAGCTGCACTAACCTGGCACGGCCACTACATAGTGTATGCAGCTGTTCTTTCTGTATTACGGTGGCCACAGAAAATCGCCTCGTCAACAAAGGGTTAAAAATATTTATAAAAAAAGAGGAAAACTTTTTACCTATTAAAAATGCTTTATTATCTAAAAATAAGTTACACATAATTGTTATCAGCATGTGCAACAAGTCCAGAGGAGGAGAGAGGATAGGAATGATAGTAGTAAGAATGGTGGTGACAGTTAGTACTCACTCTGACACTCCCTGGGCCTTGCGTGCCTTACTTCCCTTCCGGGTAGAACTTAGTCTTAGGGTTCTCCTGCCAGATGGTGGTTTGAGGTGCCCTTGATGGTGACAAATTGTGGGGTGCAAGGCAGGGTTCTGCGCAGCAGCAGTGGAGGCAATAGAGAGGCAGTTTTACAGTAGAACTGGTCTTTACTGAAGATTCAAGTTCAAGCACATCATTTAGAGTCCTTAGCACGCATGGACGGGCAGATGTTACACAAGTGCACTTTCCACAGGTCTTACATATCACATGGCTGTGAATATAGTTAGTTAATAGGCTAAGATGTCTCTTTAAAACAATTCTCACACTGCACTTCTATAGCTGAATGTAATGCTACCACGGTGTGGACCCCAATGCCAGACTATGCTCTGCACCTTTTTTTTACAGGTTGCAGTACTTACAATGTAAGCATCCACAATGTCCTCTACGGGATGTGGATATTTTCTTATTCAGATGGCCAGTCTGCTCCAAAGATGTCCAGGCACCATAAGACTTTGATCTAAACATGTGGCTATGGAGACTCAATGGTCCTTTCCAGACAGTTATACTCCAAAGAACTTCTCTCTACACCTCCTCTTTTACATCTGGCATGCTTTTTGTGGTCTTACACTTGCCTTGCTCCGGCTGGCACCTATTCCAAGACTGGCTTTTCTCTCTTAAACTCACATGCATTGACTCTTACTGATCTCTCCTAACCCCTCCTCTCAACAGCCCCATCTAGTGGTGGATGTAAATATGGCATATACATGAAATGTATACATTACATGAAAGTACAAGTGTACATAACAATCCATTCAATTATATCATCACATAATTTAACCTGCATAGTGAATGCAGTGAAAAATAAAAAAAAAAATGCCAAAATTACTGCTTCTGTTCATCCCACAGCACAAAAATCAGAAATAAAAAAAGTTTTTTTTAACGTTTAAGTAGAACATAAATGATCTATGTATCAGGTATTGCTGTAATGATATTCATGTTGTACAGAGAACAGCGCTGAATTTATATAAAAAAAAAAATAGCAGAATGGCTGCTTTTTCCGTTGACCCACAAAAAGAATTAATCCCAAAATGTTATTATTGAAAAATACAACTTATTGTGCCTAAATCAAGCCTCATGCAGCTATATTGGCTGGAAAATAAAAAAGTAATTGCTCCCGAAATGTGACCATGGATAAAATATTTGGTCCTTAAAGGGGTTGTCCACAATATCATTATTTTTTCTCTCTCTTACCAAGTGGGACCTATGAGGAAAACTATTTTCTAGCTCAGTGGATCCCAGGTTGTCTTCACTGCACTTCTGATCCCTGCATGTAAACTTGCTACACAGAGGAGGTCACATGCACTGCTGCATGCAATGATTGACCTTAGCAGTGACGAGGTCCCCAAGTGTCACTTTATTGCTGGGTTATGTGTAGCTTGGTGACTAGTCACGACTTAGGCTAGTCATTGGCTGTAGTGGCACTGCAGGAAGTCAGTGCAGGAAGTTTACATGCATGGACTGGAAGGGCAGTGAAGGCAGCCCAGGACCCGCAAAGCCGGAACCAAGGTGAGGGAAGCAGGTAGAAATAGCTCCCTTCATAGGTGGTGTGTGAGTGTGTGGGGGGGGGTAATTTTAAGAAATTGTGGAAAACCCCTTTAAGGCCATTGATCATTCAAGGGTAACTTGAACTTCTAAAAGCATATAGAAATGTTTCTATAGGAGCCATACCTAAGAGTCTATAAAAAGTTATGTACATAGACAATGTGACAACTGTGAATGTGTCGCGTGTAGACTGATTATTACGTGTTTTTTGTGTGTGTACTACATGCAATAAAAAATAAGAGATTTTACATTACGCACTTTCTATCGTAAGCATTTTGGAAAAACACAAAAAGCAGAGGATATAAAAAAAATCTTGCGTGTTGTAAAGTTACTAAAGCATGGACAAACAAAATGATTTTATTAAAGAGTCCACGGGCCTGACATAGTTTCTTATTAGGACCTTCAGCTAAAATCAAGGGTGAGATGTAACAGAGAAATGTGACTCAACACCCATCTAAAAGATTTTTTTATGTTTTTGCAGTCCAACAGATTTCGAAACAGTTGGAAGGAAAAACGAAAAACGAAGTGTATAACCAGCTCCTACTTCAGCAGCTTTTAAAAAGACATAACAAAGGAGACCACAAGAAAGGTCTCATTAAAATTTGCTTTCCACTGGCATGGCTTCTTCACGCATACATTAGACTGTATCATCCGCCTGCCACTGATTAAATCAAGAGCTGTGAGCTACTGTGTTAATGGGAATGAAAATAAAAATGAGACAGAAAAAAAATTCAACACATCAACAGACGGCAACAATATTATCCTTCAGTTCAGTCATACACAAAGTATGCTGTATGGCCAGAAGTATGTGGCCCGTAGGCCATCACTCCTAGATGAGCTTGTTGGAGAAGGTGATAGTATACAGTTTGTCTTCTTATTCAGCTATAATAGCCTCTGTGAAGGGTTTCCACAAGATTTTGGGTCGTGTTTGTCAGAATTTGTGCCAGAATTCAGCCAGTAGAGCATTTTTGAGGTCAGGAACTGGGGTTAGAATAGAAGATCACAATTGGTGTTCCAGTTCATCTCAATGAGGTAGAGTTCAGGGATCTGACCTCTTACGGCCACGTCCAGGGAGGTTGCCTACAATCCTGTAGACCTGAAACTTCTGAATATGTTCTGGGCTCTTTGGTTACCATTAGTATTATCTGGCTCTTCAATTTGTCATCAATTTTCCTCTTGCAGCCACATCCAGGGAGGTTGGCTACAGTCCTGTAGACCTTAAACTTCTGAATAGTATGTGCAACTGTAGTAACAGGAACATTAAGCTGTTTGGAGATGGTCTTAAAGCCTTTACCTTTAACAAGTTTGTCTATAATATTCTTTTTAATCTTCTGAGACAACTCTCTCCTTAGATTTCTTGGGTCCATGTTCATTGTGGCATACACCATTATACCAAGAAAACTGACCAATTACAAGTTTGAAGACACCTGTGATTCTAATTACAGGAAACATATTAGTTTAACACGTCCCTTTATCAAATTATTTTCAATATTTTCTAGGGGGTACCATAATGTTTGTCATAATGCCAGTTTAATTTTTATTTTATTTTATTATTCTGTTGAACCACAATTCAAAAGCAATGTCTGATTTTCATTAGCTGATTTTTAGTATTTTTTTTATTTATTATTACTTTTGTCAGTTTCGAGTTATTTCAGTGACCATTGTGGGTTTTTCTTTCTTTAAAAGAAGGGTACCAACAATATTGTCCACGTGTGTGCAGAGAATGAAAACAGACATAATAATTTGCACAGTTTCGGGTTTACCACAATTATGTTCAGTGTATGCACTGCCCACATACATTACACATTGCCAAGAGTGCCACACTTTTCTCAGATAGTTCCAGCCAACCAAATTGTACCCACAGAGTGGCCTAATTTTCCCACCTCATGACCTACCCCCTTGTGCACCTCTTATGGACACAAACCACCAGCTTGTCCAATGGCCAACTGCAGTCAAGATGGCTCCCACTCCCCAGATCTGAAACAAGGTTTTCAGCAGGGGACATACGGTAAGTTAGCCTTTATTGAAGGTGTTGTCCACTGAGAAAAATTTATAAAAATTACAGAATGAAGTAATAATTTGCTGATCCCCCATGCCCGTATTCTGATGCTTCCAAGCTCCTCTCACTGGTCTGCTCAGCCAATCATTGGCCACGGTGGTGACCTGCTTCAGTCACTGATTGGCTGAGTGGTCACCAGGAACTAGAGACCAGAGAGGGTCTTTTTCTTTTTTTAAGCCATTTAGACTTTTTTTTTATGTTTTTTCCAGGCTGGACATCCCCTTTAATAATAATAAAATTAAAATAATAATCCTCTGCCATACTCCAAAAACTCTAAACCTAAAAATTGACATGCTGGGAACAAGCAAATATTATAGACATATTTAGTGAAAAAAAAAAGAAATACATTTTTAGTATATAAAATAATCTGTTTTGTATTGAGAAAAGCTAAAAGTCACGCACAAAGGGCTCCGCCTGACTACTAAGAAGGTTAAATGTGCGTGAGCTTTCTGGAAACAGGCTAGTGGATACAGACTGTAGCACGCACTTCATCATACCATACATTTCTACCCTTTAAAAACAGCATTTTCTTTTGGCAGAAAATAACATAATTTAGTAGGTGTTGCGCTCAGGATCTGCCAGATTGCTTTTAAAACTAATAGGGACTTAAACTGATAAAGACAGTGGAAGTGGAAGCTATTCCATCAAATCTCCGTTCCGTCTGTGACTCGTAATGTAGAAGGACAAAGCGTGTTCCTGCTTCTCAGTTAGCTGATATAAAGTTCATGGGTGAATTTTAATTGGATAATGACAAATAAAAAATGCTAAATTTCAGAGCTCATTTGATGTTTTTGTCAGGCATGATACATGGAATAGTGCTTCTGTGGGAGAAAGTAAACTGTCTCTAGAGTCACCTAGAGGCTGCTATCAAGTCCTAAAGGGGTTGTCCAACTTATTTTTTATGTAGGGAAACTGTTGAGCGCATGATAAAATAATACAAACGTTTAGGCCTCATACACCCTACCGTAATTTTGGTCCGCAAAAAATTTGGACAGCACATGGATGTCATTTGTGTGCTGTCTGCCTCCAAGTGAACGCTCTGTTAAGTTTTGCAGACAAGAATAGGCAGTTCTAGTTTTTCTTAATATGCAGATCAGGCCTAGTCTTGTACATTGGGGGCATATCGCTAGGATATGCTCCCAATGTCTGATAGGTGCGGGTCCCACCTCTGGGACCCGCACCTATCTTTAGAACTTTATCTTTAGAACTTTAGAACTGAGCCCCCAAAGTGCATGCCACCCTCTATTCATTTCTGGGATCACCACTCATCCTGTGATGGTTTAGAGCTGTGTCTCCTTCTAATTTTTCTGTGGGTTGCCAGGGCATGGCTTTTTAGCACTGTGTAGCCTTCATTCTCAGGACCAAAATTCGCACCCTCAGCAATCATATCTTGACTATGTGCCATCACTGTATACGATGGGAATAATACTGTAAAAGAGCTGTAAAACAGTGTCACAATGGTCGTTCATGGCCACTGCTGTCCTGTGCGCCCGGGAGCCGACTTCCTGTGTGTGAATTAGGACTTGTATTCATTGTACCTCTGTCTTCCGAGGGTTAATATTCTCTTGCTCTGTGAGCTGCTGCATGGCTTTGGTCAATTGCTAATCAGCTGCTCTTATATGTAAATGTTTTTTTTTCTTTAGTTCTTGCCTGTGCAATTGATCTCTACAGATCTGTGAACAAGCTATTATCCGTTTGTCTGTCTGATTCCTGACCTGTGTCTGTTCACTGTATTGATCCAGTGCCACCTGCCCTAACCTTTGGATTGTTTTACGGATTTGCACAAACGTTTCCAGCCCTGACCGCTGCCTATTTCTGACTACATGTATTGCCTGTTTCCTCAGTGCCACGCACCAGTGTTTCTGATCCCTGTGGGTTAGCAGCCAACCATATCAGGACTAGTCTAAGAGGAAGTGGCCAGGTGACTTTCCTGCAGCGGACTCCAGTGTTACAACAGCAGCTCATGCCACTGATGTCTCATTTGTATGGGTGTCAGCTGCCATCCTGTGAACTGGAAGTAGTATTCAGTGTATCAAACTTCAGTTTTCGCACTGCAAATGTTAACACCCTCCTCTCCATGCTGTGGTCCCGATGCTGTCTAATGAGCTCATCAGCTATCCTATATATGTTGGGCTCTTGGTTGCATCCCTTGCCTGATCAACAGTTTTTGCTTGGATCTGCTTTAAAAAAGCTATAATCGTTTGTCCGCCTTTGGACCAACCTCTGCCTGTTCACCCTGACCCTAAGCCGCCTGCCCTGACCTCTGCCTGTTCCTGACTATGAGTATTGCCTGACCCCCTGATGCCTAGCATTGGTGTTTCCGACCCCCACGGGTCAGCAGCCAACCACTTCTGGTAGTTGGAACAGCAGTTCCACATCCACAGCCTTAAAATCCAGATCCCTGTACAAGGGTTAAATGGTAAATACTAGGGGACCAGCAGGATAACATCCTTCGGTCTAGCCCAAGGTCAAACCGGTTGGTTCCATAACCATTCCTCATAACAGGGACTCCTATATGTGGTGAGCAAAACAAACCCCTTTTTATTCTTGGTGGCAAAACCGAACACCATAATGACAGATCAATTTAGATATTTCTCTTTTTATTGAACATTGCAATCATGGAAGATGGCATTGGTACATACAGAAAGGAAGAACATTTAGAATTGGTACAGCGTGATACAAGTAGACAGTCCTTCTGAAAGTCATGTCAGTAAGCATTATTGTATGTGTACCAAAATGCAATAGTGTTCTAATTACATGCAACTATTTTTTTAAACTCCATACCCAAAACTTTTTGGTCAGGATCCAACTGTCCGGTACAGAAGAAATAACAGGGACAAAAGGGGATGTAAGAAGGGGGTGGGAAGGGGGTATGGAAGGGGAGATAATAAGATGCTCACCTCCTTTTTTTTTTTGCCTTAATTAATGTATCGTATTAGAAAATAGTATTGTTATAACCGTCACTTTCATAGAGCAGGGTTAAGACTGAAAATGACTAAAGGAAATTTCAGTATTTCTGTTTGTCCTGTTCTCCCAATATGCAAGTTCCTCTAGGCGGTAGATGAAATCTACTTTTGCTATCCATTCTGATAACGTGGGTCTTGAATTCTCCTTCCAATTCCATAATAGGAGGAGCCTGGCGAGCAGATGTTAGAGGTCAAATTAATTTCAAAGTGTTAGCTGGTAGTTTCTCTGGAAAGTAATTCAAGACCAGTATTTCGATTTGAAAAGGGAGGCTAGTTCCAGCTACCTTATTAAAGGGGTTGTCCGGATTCAGAGCTGATCCCGGACATATCCTTTTCTTCCCCCGGGCAGCCCCCCTGATATGAGCATCGGAGCATTTGGTGCTCCGATGCCCTCCCTTGCCCTGCGCTGCTTTGTTTATATTTTTACACTGCTAGGCGGAGGCTGTTTACAGGCTAGGGCAGCGATAAAGCCGGCCCATTAGTGTCGATGACATCACCGGGCTCGCTGCTAGGTGGAACCCTCGGACTATAATTTGCATGGTGAGACCCGGTACGTCACCGGATCTGCTGAAAAAATCCTTGTCCTGCGCGATTCAGCGCGGGGCATGGGAGAACATCGGAGCATGAAAGAAGGGGCGAAGAAGGGGTTAGGTCCGTGTTCAGCTCTGAACCCAGACAGTGCCTTTAATGGGTTGCCATATCTCCCTCCAAAAGGCAGAACCATATTTGCACTGCCACCACATATGGAGGTATGTTCCGTCCTGATCTTTGCATTTCCAGCAATCAATTTTGATGTTTCTTTTCGGGCCCTTCTCCTCTATTTATGCCACTGAATTTAAGATACACGTTACTAAGCTGATGGTCTTATTTTAGCCCAAAGTACAAATAGTTGGCAGTATAAAATTGAAGTATGGCACACCCATAGACACAGATTCCTGTCGCCATATCAAAACATACATGAACTCCAGAACTAATGACATTTTATGGCCAGTAATCAGTAAATGAATTGCTACAGAAATATGGTTGACTGCTATACCTGTAATTTTCCATCTAAGAACAAGTGGCCAAATATCCTGAATGGGAATTATTATGTCCTGTTGGAATACAGCTCTTGAAAAGCAACCTTCCCAATGTACTGTAGAATATTTGTACTGGCGTCTGCACACACTTGAAATGCCCACATGCCTGGCGGTGGGAGCACATTTGTGGAGAGATTTAGTATGGCCATTAAAAGTAAGCTTGCTCTGCTATGTGACATGCTGGTTTGGTTCTGAAAAAAATTACCACCGCTGTTGCAGTCTATAAAAGCACCAAGTAAGATTACGCGAATCCGTTTTATTGCATTTAATATTTTACTTATAAATATAAAAAATATAGGGGACACCTTTATCAATTGTATTCTGCCATCTTTTCACACAGAAAGCTATACCTGGTAACAACCTGCCTTGTATTCCTCGATTGGCGCGTGCCGTGTTAAATAAGACTTGGATCCCCATGTAAAAATATTTCTAGATCGACTTCACTTAGAACACTGTGGGGGTCATTTACTAACCAGAAATATGCCTATATTAGGCGTATTTCTTGTGTAGATTGCGGTGCAAAGGTCATTTGTACCGCATTCTGCGACGTTTCCCGCTCACTCCGGCTCTAAAAAAGAGGGCGTGGTGTGGGCAGGGGAATTGTGTTAGATTGTGTCAGAGAAAACGGATCTGTCCCTATTGACTTGCATTGTGGGTAATGACGGATCCGTTTTGCTCTGCATCCCAGTATGGAAAGCATACTGCAGCATGCTACGGGTTGCTCTCCGGTATGAGAACGGAACGGAATGCATTTTGGAGCCTTCTGTTCTATTCCGTCATGTTTTCTCCTCATTAACAATGAATAGGGACAAAATGGAAGCGTTTTTTTACGATATTGAGACCCTATGACGGATCTCAATACCGGAAAATATTAACACTAGTGTGAAAGTATCCTTATAACAGTTCCAGTTTTGCACCGCGGAACTGGACTTCACCTGTATCAGTCGAATTTCCCAACCATGGTTCTTAGTACTCAGGTACTCACAGGACTTACATTTGGGCTGAATTGCATAAATACTGACACTCACAAAAACAACATATATAAAGCATGTATCAAAACTGGGAGAAAAGGAGATTCTGAAACAAACTCACTGGAGTTTGGACAGGAACTGTATGTAAGGCATAAAGTTACAATAGACAGTGAACGGAACTCCGGCAATACTGAACTGAATTCAAGTCGGCATTATAGCCAAGACAATACAACAGCACAGTAACAAACACATTTCAAATGCAGCAAGAGACCGTGGAACTAAAGATCCCAGAAAACACTGAAAGCACACTAGACCAGAACAAGATACAATCATGGAACTACAGATCCCAGAATATAGAAGAAAGCACAGAATATCTAGGAATCCACCTAGCAAACGCTATACCAGACAACCAGAAGCTTTACAATCAGCAACTCCACAATAATCAACCAGGCAAACTTAGGTAATACAGATTCAGATGCTACATAACAACTGCACAAACAAGGTTAGTAATTAGGTGAAAATGAAGCAACAGAGATACCATTGTTGCTGGTAATAATCATTTATAAAAGTTCAGGAGGAATAACAGAGGAACAGAACAGCTCAGAGAAAGAATAAATAATGCTTCTAAGGCATAATACCTCGCATAAAAGTATGAACGTCTGTATGAAAAGAATCCTGTGTGCCCTGCATATGGATTGCTTGTTTGCTACTAAATGAACATGCTAGATATTTGCATTTATAACTACATTTATAAGTTTTTGACCTTGGGATTTGTGCTATGTATGGACATCTAAGGGGATTTTTCCTTGTAATTATATTTTTTTGTTTATCCTTCGGTGTATCGAGTTTAAGGATGTGACAGAAGCGAAGACAGGAACTGAGCCAAAGGTCAGAACCAGAAGCAGAACAACAGGTACGAGGCAAACCGCTACAAAAGGCAAGGCAGGAGGAATATCCAGAAAGAAGGTAAAGATCAGGGGTCAAATAGGACTCAGGCTCAGAGTCACAACACACATGAATGACAGGCAAGGCTAAGGTCACTGTTAGGGATGAGCGAATCGACTTCGGATGAAACATCCGAAGTCGATTCGCATAAAACTTCTTTCTAATACTGTACGGAGCAGGAGCTCTGTACAGTATTAGAATGTATTGGCTCCGATGAGCCAAAGTTATTGCTTTGTGAAGTCTCGCGAGACTTTGAGCAATAACTTCATAAATTTATTTGGACTGTAAAAAATCATTTCCCGAACTCGGGTTCCGTTCCAAGGTACTACTTGGAACAGAACCCGAATTCGGGAAATGTTTTTTTTACAGTACAAATTAATTTATAAAGTTATTGCGCAAAGTCTCGTGAGACTTCGCAAAGCAATAACTTTGGATGATTCGCTCATCCCTAGTCACTATATATAGTCCACTTGGATGACATCAGAAAAAATAGCAGTATCCCCAACAATATGACACTTCTGCAGCAGGGAGAGCCGCTGTCAAATCAACGGAACCATGTAAGAAAGTAGGGAGGCTGCAGCACATGGTGAAAAATCCCAGCAGACGTGACTTGAATGCTCATAGGAATTGTATTGCCATATAACAATATGTCCCATATTTTAGGACGCGTTTCGGCAAGACAGCCTTTTTCAACAAGTAGATGTACATTGTGAGAAGCAGATATATATACACACATCAATGATTGAGGGTAGGGAACCTCCCTGTGACGTCAAACGCCCAAAAGGGGCGGTACATTCAAAGTAACATAATAACATAAACTATCCGAGATCAGTCCAAGATCAAAAGATCAAGAAACGGCACAGGTGTCAGAACACATATTATACATTATAAATAGTA
Source organism: Bufo gargarizans (assembly GCF_014858855.1). NCBI lineage: Eukaryota > Metazoa > Chordata > Amphibia > Anura > Bufonidae > Bufo > Bufo gargarizans. Next base: position 346,923,158 of record NC_058085.1, on the reverse strand, counting down.
AATACCAACACAGCAGAAAAAATCCTTCATTAGGTAGTAGAAGTCTAAAAAATATAATAATACATAAATAAATTAGACGGTAAACAGAAGAGGTGCACAGGTTAGGCTACTTTCACACTAGCGTTCATAGGTCCGTTCGTGAGCTCCGTTTGAAGGGGCTCACGAGCGGACCCGAACGCCTCCGTCCAGCCCTGATGCAGTCTGAATGGACGCGGATCCGCTCAGACTGCATCAGTCTGGCGGCGTTCAGCCTCCGCTCCGCTCGCCTCCGCACGGACAGGCAGACAGCTGAACGCTGCTTGCAGCGTTCAGCTGTCCGCCTGGCCGTGCGGAGGCGAGCGGATCCGTTCAGACTTACAATGTAAGTCAATGGGAACGGATCCGCTTGAAGATGTCACCATATGGCTCAATCCTCAAGCGGATCCGTCCCCCATTGACTTTACATTGAAAGTCTGAACGGATCCGCTCAGGCTACTTTCACACTTAGAATTTTTTCTAAGTTATTAATGCAGACGGATCCGTACTGAACGGAGCCTCCGTCTGCATTAATATGATCGGATCCGTTCAGAACGGATCCGATCGAATGCTAGTGTGAAAGTAGCCTTAACAGAATCGGATCTCAGATATGCATAATTTTATAATCTCTGTTGAGACCCCTTGGATGTAGGGTGTCCAGGGTATGGATCCAGTAAGTCTCCCGGCGCAGTAGTAGTTTCTTAATGTCACCTCCCCGTCTGGGTCTGGTGACCCGCTCTATGACCTGAAACTTCAGTTGAGCAATTGTATGTTTATATTTCTCAAAATGGGAGGGGATTGGTAAAAGTAAGTTCTTGGTCCTAATGGTGGACTTATGCTTTCCAATACGGTCTCTAATGCTCTGCATTGTTTCCCCAATATATAGCAACCCACATGGACATTTTATCAGGTATATAACATTGGCTGATTCACATGTGAAAAAGCCATCCACTGGGTATGTACGTCCAGTATGTGGGTGATAGATATTGGGTCCTTTGATTATATTAGAGCACTGGAAGCAGTCCAGACACGGAAAAGTGCCCTTCAGCTGTGTGGCCAGTACACTCTGTTTGAGGGTACCTCGGGTGCTCCCAATATCCGCACGTACTAACTTGTCCCTGTAACTTTTTTTTTTTTTTAATTCATCAATCTGGGGATATGCTTTTTCTAACAAGTGCCAGTGTTTCCTTACAATATTGTCCAATTTTTGGTTAAAAGGATGGTATTTGTGGATCAATGCCACTCTTGGGGTTTTATCTTGTTCTTTTTCAGGACTACAAGGAGTATTTAATTCACTTAGGGTCTTTGTTAGAACTGATAGCGGGTACCCTCTTTCTTCAAACCTCGTGGTCATTTCCTCAATTCTGAGTGCCTGTATTGAGGGATTAGAGACAATCCGTCTAACCCTCTGATACTGGGACTTCGGAATTGCTCTTTTCAAAAAGGGTGGGTGGGCACTGGTGAAGTGAAGGATGCTATTCCTGTCTGTCTCTTTTCAGAATAAGTCAGTGGAAAGGTTGCCATTTGGATCCTTAATTACCCTTGTATCCAGGAAACTAACTGTATGATTATCACAAGTAACTGTGAACTGTAAACCAATGCACGCATGGTTCAGATGTAGAAGGAAAGACGCGAGGGTCTCATGTGGCCCCGCCGATATGCAAAAAATTTCATTGATGAATCTTTTCCACAGTAAAATGTGGTTACGATGCCCCTCAGTGTTGTATACAAACTCATCCTCGAATTTCGACATATATGCATTTGCATAGGGTGAGGCCACATTCGACCCCATTGCGGTCCCCCGTTTCTGCAGATAATAAGAATCTTCAAACATAAAGTAATTCTCATGCAAGACAAGATGGAGAAGCTGTATAAAGAATTCGCGTTAAGTGATGGAATAATTACTTTTATCCAAAAATGACTTGACTGCCTGTATATCTCCATTGTGTTCAATGGAGGTATACAGGCTAACCACATCAATTGTCACCAACAAACTGTCTGGCGGAACAGGAACTAATTGGGCAATAGTGTTGAGAAAATGTTGCGTGTCTGCCAGGAAGGATGGAATATCCCTTATAAGGGGTGTAAGTATCTTCTCAAGCACTATTGCCAATGGTGATAGATAGGATGGATCCCACTGAGGCCACTATCGGGCGACCTGGGGGGTCAATTAACCCCTTAAGGACCGAGGACGTACTGGTACGCCCTATTTCCCGAGTCCTTAAGGACCGAGGACGTACCGGTACGTCCTGACTTAAAAATGTAATTCCGGCGCCGCGGGGGTTAATCGGAACGGGATTTCGGCTGAAATCATTCAGCCGGCATCCCGTAACAACGCAGGGGGGGGGTCATTGGACCCCCCCGTATCCGCGATCGCAGAAAACCGCAGGTCAATTCAGACCTGCGGTTTTCTGCGTTTCCGGTCCATTCGGGTGTCCTGTGACCCGATGAACCGGAAAAAGACTGCGATCGGTGGCGTAATTTTACACCACCAATCGCAGTCCGAGGATTTGAGGAGGCGGTGCTGGCCCTGGTGCTGAACACTGCTGTCCAGGGTGCTGATTGGTGCAGGGGAGAGAGGCGCGAGATTCAAACTTCCTGCGCTCCTCTCTCCCCTCCTCTTCCTGTCCAGCACCCTGACCGTGCAGCATCGTCCAGCACCAGCTCCTGTGTCCCCCTAATTGGCATCCATCACCCTCCTGCACCCATCGCCACCCAGGTAGGTTAGGGTCAGTGAGGGAGAGGCACCGTTAGGCAGGGAAAGAAGGGAAAAGTAAGTTAGGAAAAAAAAAAAAAAAATGTACTTTTATTCCAAACTTCCATCTATCCATCTAACCCTAACCCCGACCCCCCCTGCCACTTGCATTCAAACTTCCTGCGCTCCTCTCTCCCCTCCTCTTCCTGTCCAGCACCCTGACCGTGCAGCATCATCCAGCACCAGCTCCTGTGTCCCCCTAATCGGCATCCATCACCCTCCTGCACCCATCGCCACCCAGGTAGGTTAGGGTCAGTGAGGGAGAGGCACCGTTAGGCAGGGAAAGAAGGGAAAAGTAAGTTAGGAAAAAAAAAAAAAAAAAAAGTACTTTTATTCCAAACTTCCAAACTTCCATCTATCCATCTAACCCTAACCCCGACCCCCCCTGCCACTTGCCCCCCCCCCACCAGCCCCCCCCACCCCCCCACCCCCCACCAGCCCCCCCCCTCACCACCACTTTTTTTTTTCTGCGTGCGCTGACTGGCCGGCACTTTTTAGCGTCCGTCCACTGTTAGCGCATCGCCCGCCCCACCGCTGATCAGCGTTGTACCGCTGATCAGCAAGTTTTAACTTTTTTTTTTCCTAACACTTGCCCTTTTTTTCTTGCCTTTTTTAGTACGCGAACACCCGTTGCCCCCACACACACGCACATATAATAAAGTTTTCCACACACGCACACCTACACGCACACACACCCATGGCCCGCCGGGTGTTCTCGGCCGAGGAGGCATATGCCCAGATTGCCTCCGACTCTGAGAGCCCCAGTGAGGATGAGGATGACCCCACATTCCTTTTATCATCCGCATCCTCCTCATCATCATCGGATGACGATGAGCCACCAAGGCGGCGGAGACGCCGCCAGGCGGAGCCAGGGGCCGCACATGCTAGGGATCCTGTGGCCCACCCTAGTACGAGCCGCCCTGGGGTTCGTACTGGTTTCCCGGCCCACCAAATAAGTCCACCGGAGCCCCCTGCCGATGAACTTAGCTGGTGTCCCCCAGTGGACTTTGAGCCTGAGATTCCGGATTTCGCTGGCAATCCTGGAATCCAGATTCCCACAGTGGGGTTTACTGAAATAGACTATTTTAGTTTTTTTTTCAGTAACCCACTGGTGAATTTGATGGTGGAGCAGACGAATCTGTACGCCCAACAGTTCGTCGCTCAAAACCCAGGCTCAGTTTTGGCTAGACCCGGTGGCTGGTCAGTGCAGCCGAAATGAGGACATTTTGGGGCCTCGTGCTGCATATGGGTCTAGTCCAAAAACCCAGTGTCAGGCAATACTGGAGTGGGGACGTCCTGTACCAGACCCCACTGTACAGAATGGTCATGATACGTCACCGGTTTGAGGCCATCCGGAAATGTCTGCATTATTCCGATAATGCAGCATGTCCACCCCGAGGTGATCCTGCCTATGACCGGCTGTATAAGATACGGCCGGTCATCGATCACTTTGGGGCCACATTTCAGCAGGCCTACATACCTGGAAGGGAGTTCGCGGTTGATGAGTCTCTCATTGCGTTCAAGGGGAGACTCAGTTTCCGCCAATATATTCCCACAAAGCGGGCGAGGTATGGCGTGAAGCTATACAAAATTTGTGAGAGTACCTCAGGGTACACTTACAAATTTCGTGTGTACGAGGGGCGAGATTCCCGTATTCAACCCCCAGAATGTCCCCCCACTCTGGGTGTTAGCGGGAAACTCGTGTGGGACCTTATGTACCCACTGCTGGATAGTGGTTACCACTTGTACGTGGATAACTTTTATACCAGCATTCCCTTGTTCAGGTCCCTTGCCGCCAGATCCACGTTCGCTTGTGGGACCGTGCGGAAAAATCAACGCGGCCTCCCTGCCTACCCCCTCCAGGTACCTATCCCCAGGGGTGAGACCCGTGCACTTACCAGTGGAAACCTGTTGCTGGTCAGGTATAAGGACAAGAGGGATGTCCTTATGCTGTCCACAATCCACGGTAACAGCACCACCCCAGTCCCTGTGCGAGGTACCGCGGCAACGGTCCTCAAGCCCGATTGTATCGTCGACTACAATCGGTATATGGGAGGAGTTGATCTCTCTGATCAAGTCCTCACGCCATATAACGCCATGCGCAAAACCCGGGCATGGTACAAAAAAGTTGCGGTCTACTTGGTGCAGGTTGCCATGTACAACTCTTTTGTACTATCCCGAAGCGCTGGCAGCACAGGGACATTCCTCCAATTCTATGAGGCAGTCCTCAAGGACCTGATCTTTTCGGACCGGGAAAGAGCAGGCCGGAGTACCTCGGGAACTGGAGGCGCCCGGATCGTCCCTGGCACACACTTTCCAGGTGTGGTCCCCCATACTGGAAAGAAGGGACGAACCCAAAAAAGATGCAGAGTGTGTCACAAGAGGGGGATACGGAAGGACACCACTACTCAATGTGACACGTGCCCCGATCATCCGGGCCTCTGCATTATCAATTGCTTCAAGGAGTATCACACTTCCATGGAGTACTACATTTTTATAATCCCCAACAGTTCACTAGAGAACATAAAACACTATGGCTCTCAGACTTTGGAGACACGAACACAATTTTTCTTTCCCCAAAAAATATTAGTTTTAGTGCAGGCATCCTCAAACTGCGGCCCTCCAGATGTTGTAAAACTATAACTCCCAGCATGCCCAGACAAACCTACAGCCATCATCAGGGCATGGTGGGAATTGTAGTTTTACAACATCTGGAGGGCTGCAGTTTTAGGATGCCTGCTTAGTGTCTCTAAAGTCTGAGAGCCATACATATTGGGCATCGTCGCGTGCGTAAAAGTCGTCGCTATAAAAATAACTTTTTACCAAACGCCTCGGATGAACGGTGTTAAAAATATAAAATAAAAACGGTGCCAAAATACCTATTTTTGGGCAAAATTTCAATTTAAATCCATTTTGCCGGTAATAAAGCAAGGGTTAACAGCCAAACAAAACTAAACATTTATTGCCCCAATTCTGTAGTTTGCAGAAACACCCCATATGTGGTCGTAAATGGCTATATAGCCGCACGGCAGGGCATGGAACGAAGGGAACTCCATACGGTTTCTGGAAGGCAGATTTTGATGGACATTTTTTTTTTTTACACCATGTCCCATTAGAAGCCCCCCCTGATGTACCCTAGACTAGAAACTCCAAAAAAGTGACCCCATCTAAGAAACTACACCCCTCAAGGTCTTCAAAAGTTACTTTACAAACTATGTTAACCCTTTAGGTGTTCCACAAAACTAAATAGCGAATGTAGAAACAATTTTAGAATTTAATTTTTTTGTTACATTGCCTCAAAAAAGAGTAATATAGAGCAACCAAAAATCAAATTTACCCCAAAAATAGTCCCAAAACAACAACCACCTTATCCCGTAGTTTCCTAGATGGGGTCACTTTTATGGAGTTTCTACTCTAGGGGTGCATCAGGGGGCTTGAAAGGGTACATGGTGTAAATAAACCAGTCCAGCAAAATCTGCCTTCCAAAAACCATATGACGTTCCCCTTCTTCTATGTCCTGCCGTTTAGCCAAATAGTAGTTTACCACCACATATGGGGTGTTTCTGCAAACGACAGAATCAGGGCAACCCATTTTGAGTGTTGTTTGGCAGTTAACCCTTGTTTTACTCCTGGAAAAAATTGATTATATTGGAGAAATTTTCCAAAAAATAGAAATTTTAAAATTGTTTCTCCATCTGCCATTAACTCTTGTGGAACACCTAAAGGGTTAACAAAGTTTGTAAACCCAGTTTTGAATACCTTGAGGGGTGTACTTTCTTAGATGGAGTCACTTTTTTGAAATTTCTATTCTAGGGGTGCAACAGGGGGCTTCAAATGGGACATGGTATAAACAAAACCAGTCCTGCAAAATCTGCCTTCCAAAACCCATATGGTGCTCCCCTCCTTCTATGTGCTACCGTTCGGCCAAACAGTAGTTTACGACCACATATGGGGTGTTTCTGCAAACGACAGAATCAGGGCAACCCATTTTGAGTGTTGTTTGGCAGTTAACCCTTGTTTTACTCCTGGAAAAAATTTATTATATTGGAAAATTTTCCAAAAAATAGAAATTTCAAAATTGTTTCTCCATCTGCCATTAACTCTTGTGGAACACCTAAAGGGTTAACAAAGTTTGTAAACCCAGTTTTGAATACCTTGAGGGGTGTACTTTCTTAGATGGAGTCACTTTTTTGAAATTTCTATTCTAGGGGTGCAACAGGGGGCTTCAAATGGGACATGGTATAAACAAAACCAGTCCTGCAAAATCTGCCTTCCAAAACCCATATGGTGTTCCCCTCCTTCTATGTGCTCCCGTTCGGCCAAACAGTAGTTTACGACCACATATGGGGTGTTTCTGCAAACTACAGAATCAGGGCAACCCATTTTGAGTGTTGTTTGGCAGTTAACCCTTGTTTTACTCCTGGAAAAAATTGATTATATTGGAAAATTTTCCAAAAAATAGAAATTTCAAAATTGTTTCTCCATCTGCCATTAACTCTTGTGGAAGACCTAAAGGGTTAATAAAGTTTGAAAAAACAGTTTTGAATACCTTGAGGGGTGTAGTTTCTAGAATGGGGTCATTTTTGGGAGGTTTCTATTATCTAAGCCTCACAATATGACTTCAAACCTGAACTGGTCCATAAAAAGTGGGATTTTGAAGATTTCTCAAAAATGTCAAAATTTGCTTCTAAACTTCTAAGCCTTGTAACATCCCCAAAAAATAAAATATCATTCCCAAAATGCTACAAACATGAAGTAGACATATGGGGAATGTAAAGTCATCACAATTTTTGGGGGTATTACTATGTACTACAGAAGTAGAGAAACTGAAACTTTGAAATTTGCTAATTTTTCAAAATTTTTGTTAAAAAATGTATTTTTTTATGCAAAAAAATTAACTTTTTGGACCCAATTTTAGCAGTGTCATGAAGTACAATATGTGACGAAAAAACAATCTCAGAACGGCCTGGGTAAGTCAAAGCATTTTAAAGTTATGAGCACTTAAAGTGACACTGGTCAGATTTGCAAAAAATGGCCTGGTCCTTAAGGTGAAAATGAGCCTGGTCCTTAAGGGGTTAAGGTTTTATGGACCTTAGGGAGCACGTAAAAAACTGGTGTTATTGGTGTTTGATTGATCAGAAAGGTATGCATATTTTTATCAAAAACACCTAATGTAGCAAAGTGATCAATAGTCTTCAGTATTTTTTCTTTAATGCGGAAAACCGGATCTCCGGTCAAAAGTTCATATGTATTATGATTTGAGAGTTGTCGATTAATCTCTGCTACGTATTTCGTTCTGTCCATAAGGACAATGGTGCCCCCTTTGTCCCCTGGTTTCAAAACTAAGTTCTTATCATCCATTAGTGATTGAATGGCAGTCCTTTCTTGTGGTGTCACATTGTGTGTAAACCGCAGTTCACCCCTCTTAATCTCTTCTATGTGCTTTTTAATGTCCCTAGTGACCAGTTCTATATAAGTTTCAATAGGGTGATAGAATTTAGGGGGCATAAATTTACTAGTGTTCTTCAGACCTAGGTCTGTCAAGCGTAAGCCGCTAGGTCTCTCTCCATCATCCGAACCAGCAGTTCTGTTACCATGATCCGAAAAATGAGCTTTACGTCGCAATTTGCGAAAAAAAAATGATTTAGATCGATATCATATTGAAAAGTATCAAAATGTGTAGATGGACTGAATGAAAGTCCCTTCTGGAGGGCAGACATTTGTGTGGGGCTCAGGATCTGAGAGGAGAGGTTAATCAGAAGCGACTGGTTCTTACCTTGAATGGCTTGGCTCGATCCCGGCATTGCTGCGATGGCTGTGGTGCTTGCGCCCCGCGCGCCTCCTCCTCCTCGTGGACGCCAGCTGCCTCTCCGAAAAAAAAGAAGAAGAACGGGTATCTTGTGGTCCCATGGACTCGCTTCTGGAGCTGGGGGTAAAGGATCCGGGTCTTGTAGGCCTTCTGTAACCCGGCTTCTGACGCCATGAAGGATCTTGCTATTTGATTTGTAAACCCGATTTAAATGGTAGTCTTCACTATCACGCAAAAACTTGGATCTTTTCTTTTCCTCCATTTCTTTCCGGTATGTGGAGATATAGTTGTCCACGGACTCCTTCAATTTACCGAATTCTTCAGAAGTTAGGGAGTCTCTCAGCTGTTGTTCGGTAACTGTAATCTGTGTCTGCAATTCGGTTACCGCTGTATGTATGCGTCTGATTGTTAGCAGAATAAGTTCATATGAGCATTTATTAATAATTTTCTCGAAATCACTGCTATATTCAGGATCATTGGGAAAAAAAGTAGGGCGTAGATGGACCCTTAAACCTCTGGGGATCCTTTTGACCTTAAAATACTCTGCCAAGGTAGTCGCATGTAGTTCATATGAGGTAAGTCTCCTACGTTCGCGTTTCCAATGCCACTTCTGGAATTCACTTGTAGGGATGTTGAGAAATTCTGAGGTGGATGTCACTTGGGAGAGTATCCTCTCAGCATCGGCATCTGCAAAGCTCAGTGTTGAAGTATCAGAAGTCATCTGTAGACAGCGGTGCACGTTCCTTCAGGCAAATATGAGGATGAGCCGGCCAGCACTCGCTGGATGCACGCCGTGCGGGATAGGACCAGTTCCACGTGCAGTTGAATGAAAAATCCCAGCAGACGTGACTTGAATGCTCATAGGAATTTTATTGCTATATAAAAATATGTCCCAAATTTTAGGACGCGTTTCGGCAAGACAGCCTTTTTCAACAAGTAGATGTACATTGTGAGAAGCAGATATATATACACACATCAATGATTGAGGGTAGGGAACCTCCCTGTGACGTCAGACGCCCAAAAGGGGGCGGTACATTGAAAGTAACATAATAACATAAACTATCCGAGATCAGTCCAAGATCAAAAGATCAAGAAACGGCACAGGTGTCAGAACACATATTATACATTATAAATAGTAAATACCAGCACAGCAGAGAAAATCCTTCATTAGGTGGTAGATGTCTAAAAAATATAATAATACATAAATAAATTAGACGGTAAACAGAAGAGGTGCACAGATTAACAGAATCGGATCTCAGATATGCATAATTTCATCATCTCTGTTGAGATTATTATATTTTTTAGACATCTTAGAAGCTGGGTGCAGACTTCTGGTAGAGTCAAGGCCATCAAGGAGAGGTGACCAACATCAATTTTTCTCAGCCAGGTTTCCATTTTTTCCTGAGCTCTTTGGAAACTGGTTGGGTGATCCTAAGAAGACGACAACAGCGAGAAGGATCACTTTTACTAAAGGGATAGATTAGTTGTAGGATTTGGAAATTACTGGTCCATGTTTTGGGTACTGCATCGACCATAGGATGGGATTTGACAGCATTGCATACAACAAGAAGTTGTGTCATGGAGCCCAAAGGAAAAGAGTAAAGTAAACATGTCGTGTTTTTGTTGGAACACAATATACTTTAGCGCTATTTTGGAGTTAATGCATCTGGAGCCGAATAGAAGGTTTACACCAATGTCAGGACTTTGTAAAGCTCTGTTAAAAAAAAGTCTCATGTCAAGCTTCGTAATTAAACACTTATGTTTTATCTATGTTATGTTCATCGGAATGGATAAGACCGTAGTGTACAGATCACAAAAATCGCTAGCCAAGAAAGAAAACAGAATATATTCCATGTGCTATTGGGGAGTGAGTGAACTCAAGAATATGACCCATGTGTGAAAATATAAAGCATCCGAGATGCATCTGTGAAATATTACAAGAGTTTAAAAAACATTATTAAAAGATCTGTTCATTAGTGAAAAGTATGTTGAACTCTAAGAAAGAGCAGAAAGAGAGGTGGTTTCTTGTAAAGCATGAGGAAAAAAAGTGAAAAAGACATTACTTAAGTAGAAAGCTGGTCATTGGTAACATTCTCCACACTCTAATTCCAGCCAGAAAGAAAATAACTTCTAAGTGCTGGCAAACAAATAGAAGCTCTACTTAGAGGAGAACCATGGAAAAAAGAAGGTCAACGTGGCACGCTGAAAGCAAATGATTAAAGGTTATTTTTCACTACAAATGTGTGGCAGGATTGATCTCCAGCCTCACCTCCAGCAAATGCATTTGGTTACACAATGATCAAGAATTAGGCGAGACTGGTTGATAAAATGCTTATAAGGTCCAAGCACTTCTTACAACAGCCCTTCTTCAAAATGTTGGCTTTGCTTTCTTAAAGGGGTTGCCATGCCAGTAAATATAACATTTTTTGTACAGTGAATAATGACTTAGTGGGGACTATATTTACAGCTGCCAGAGGGTTACAGAGACTGACTAGGGAACTTATTAGGGATTAACTTGACAGTTACCAGAGGGGGAAGGAGACTGACTAGTGGTAATGTGGAGCAGGAGTAAGAACACATAGATCTACCGTAACTGTATACAAATCTTGATTGCGATATATGAAAACCCAAATAACTGCAGACTCTTCTGTAATAAAGGAAACACATCCGATGGATGTCCTGGCTAATGGATAAATGCATAGGTGTAGCTATGGGGCGGGTTTGGCAAAGAACAACTATTCCTTGACCTGTGTATTTATTGTAGATACAGAGTTAGGGTCCATTCACACGTCCGTGTGTGTTTTTTGCGAATCCGTGGATCCGCAAAACACGGACATCGGCGATGTGCGTTCCGCATTTTGGGGACCGCACATCGCCGGCACTTAATAGAAAATGCCTATTCTTGTCCGCGGACAAGAACAGGACATGTTCTATTTTTTTCAGGAACGGAATTGCGGACCCGGAAGTGATGGTCCGCAATTCCGTATCCGGGCAGCACATCGTGGTGCCCCATAGAAATTAATGGGTCCGCAATTCCGTATCCGGCCAGCACATCGTGGTGCCCCATAGAAATGATTGGGTCCGCAATTCCGTATCCGGGCAGCACATCGTGGTGCCCCATAGAAATGAATGGGTCCGCAATTCCGCATCCGGGCAGCATATCGTGGTGCCCCATAGAAATGAATAGGTCCGCAATTCCGTATCCGGGCAGCACATCATGGTGCCCCATAGAAATTAATGGGTCCGCAATTCCGTTCCGCAAAATGCGGAACGAAATTGCGGACATGTGAATGGACCCTTAGGGAAGAACAGATGTAGCCGAGCTAAAATTGACTCATAGCAAATTCGTCTTTGTTCGTTTCTCAGTGTTTTTCTAGCATTTAGACGATTTCTGCAATTTGTTTCTAAATACAGCATTAGGTATGGCATTTTTTTCTGGCCCTTTACCCATAGGCTTCTCTATAGATACTGAAAAGCGACATAACATGTTCAAAATGTTCCAAAATGAAAAAAAAAAAAAATGTTCCAAAAATGCTATAAAAATGCTTGAAATCCACAGTGATTTTTTTTTCCAAACAAAATTAATAAAAAGTATACGTGAAGACATCTTGAAGAAGTTTTAAAATGAAGTTTTCCTTTAGGACTGAGAATTTAATAGATCCTCACTTTTTTTTAAATTAGATACATGAAAAGCCATTTTCCTAAACAGAATCTTTTTAAGGTAAGCTGTAGAACATTACATATAATGGGTCAGTTGGAGCGACATAATGCCCTCAGTGCGCCCATGATTTATGGTAGAACTAGTAACATGTCCATAAAAGACGGTCTAGTCTGAAGTGAGGCGTACCGGGGATGGCTTCTACCAGGGCATTACAAGGGGTTCATTTTATGAGGATGTTTTCATCATAAACAGAATTTTATTTTTTCTTAACAAGAAAAAAGTTATGGAAACTTAAGCAGAGAAAAGCTGCTCTGACATCTAAACACAGATGTCTTTAAACTAAGTAAAAGGCAATGACAACACAACACACATTATGCTAATTAGAACAAGGCAGAAATCTGGTCGGTTTTCAATTACCCAGAGCCTTTCATTGGGAGCCAATGTTGGACTTTTACTGTGTCAAAACTAAAGACATTATGGTAGGCTGGCTAAATTACCAGACTCGTTCTGCTCCTACAATTGAATAATTATTTATCAGATATTAAACTGAAGATGTTGTGTTTTATTTCAACAATATGTTCCCCATCGTTTTGGAATTATGTCCAATATAGTAACACATTTCAATAGCTTTAAAGGGAATGAATCAGCTATATTGTTTTGCTAATTAAAATCAGAGACTGATATTCTTTTTACGGTACTTTCACACTAGCGTTAGAAGAATCCGGCAGGCAGTTCCGTTGCCGGAAATCCGTATGCAAACGGATACCATTTGTTTCCGGATCCGTCTGACAAATGCATTGAAATACCAGATCCATCCCTCCAGTGTTATCTGGAACAGTGTTTCCCAACCAGTGTGCCTCCAGCTGTTACAAAACTACAACTCCCAGCATGCTCGCACAGCTAAATGGTTGGGAAACACTGATCTGGAAAAACGGATCTGGTATATTTTGTTTCACATTTTTAAAGGTCTGCACATGAGCAGGCCGGAAAACCGGATCCGTCAATGCGGCAATTTCCAGAACACTTGGTACCAGATCCGGAATTAATACATTTCAATGGAAATTAATCCGGATCCGGCTTTCCAGCAAGTGTTTCGCATGCTGCGGTATTTTCTCTGGCCAAACACCATAAAAGGGACTGATGCATACTGAACGGATTGCTTTCCATTGAATGCATTAGGACAAAACTGATGTGCTTTTTTCCGGTATTGAGACCCTATGACGGAACTCAATACAGGAAAACTTTAACGCTAGTGTAAAAGTACCGTTAGGCTACATGCACACGACAGTGAAAAACGGACATGTGATGTACATTTTTTTTTAACGGCCATCACACGTCTGTTTTAAGACCAATGGTAGTCTATGGGGTTATTCGCACGGCAGTTTTTTTGACTGTCAGTGAATAATGGATGTAAAAAAATAGAACATGTTCTATCTTGTCAGTTTTTCACTGACAGACTGCCCCCATACAATTGAATGGGACCGTTTTTACCGACCGTCTCTCAGAAAGGCATCAGTGAAATAAACATGGATATTTTTAACCCCTTCAACCCTGGGCCTGTTTTCACCTTTCTGCCCAGGCAATTTTTTGCAAATCTGACATGTGTTACTTTATGTGGTAATAACTTTAAAACGCTTTTACTTATACAGGCCATTCTGAGACTGTTTTCTCGTCACATATCGTACTTCATGACAGTGGTAAAAATTTGTAAAAAAAAAAAAATGTTATTCATAAAAAAATACCAAATTTTAGAAAAATTAACAAATTTCCAAATGTCAATTTCTCTACTTTTATAATAGATAGTAATACCTCCAAAAATAGTAATAACTTTGCATTCCCCATATGTCTACTTCATGTTTGGATCATTTTGGAAATGGCATTTTATTTTTTGGGGACGTTAGAAGGCTTAGAAGTTTGGAAGCAAATCTTGAAATTTTTCGGAAAATTTCCAAAACCCACTTTTTAAGGACCAGTTCAGGTCTGAAGTCACTTTGTGAGGCTTACATAATAGAAACCACCCAAAAATGACCCTATTTTAGAAACTACACCCCTCAAGGTATACAAAACTGATTTTACAAACTTTGTTAACCCTTTAGGTGTTCCACAAGAATTAATGGAAAATAGAGATGAAATTTCTGATTTTAATCCATTTTTTCCAGTAGCAAAGCAAGGGTTAACAGCCAAATAAAACTCAATATTTATTACCCTGATTCTGCAGTTTACAGAAACACCCCATATGTGATCGTAAACTGCTGTATGGGCACACGGCAGGGCGCAGAAGGAAAGGAATGCCATATGGTTTTTGGAAGGCAGATTTAGCTGAACTGGTTTTTAGATAGCATGTCCCATTTGAAGCCCCCCTGATGCACCCCTACAGTAGAAACTCAAAAAAGTGACCACATTTTGGAAACTACGGGATAAGGTGCCATTTTTTTTGGTACTATTTTGGGGAACATATGATTTTTAATTGCTCTATATTAGGTTTTTTTGTGAGGCAAGGTAACCAAAAAATGAATGCTTTGGCACCGTTTTTATTTTTTATTTTTAACAACATTCATCTGACAGGGTAGATCATGTGCTATTTTTATAGAGCAGGTTGTTACGGACACAATGATATCAAATATGTCTACTTTCTATGATGTTTGTTTCAGTTTTACAAAATAAAGCATTTTTGAAAACAAAAATTAGGTTTTTGTATCTCCATTTTCTGAATGCCCTATTTTTAAAAATTTTCTGCTGATCGTCTTGTGCAGGGGCTCGTTTTTTGCAGGAAGAGTTGAAATTTTTATTGGTAACAATTACGGGGTACATATGATTTTTTGATCATTCATTATTACACTTTATGGGGCAAGGTGCAAGGTTGTTTTAGCACAGTTTTTATTTATTTATGCTTACAGCGTTTACCTGAGGGATTAGGTCATGTGACTTTTTTATAGAGCAGATCGTTACGGACGTGGTAATACCTAATATGTCTACTTTTTCTTATTTATTTAAGTTTTATACAATAATAGCATTTTTTAAACCGAAATAATGATATTTTAGTGTATCCATAGTCTGAAAGCCATAGTTTTTTTTATTTTTTGACCGATTCTCTTAGGGTCTCTTTTGCGGGATGAGGTGATGCTCTGATTTGTACTATTTTGGGGGGCATACGCCTTTTTGATCACTTGCTGTTGCCATTTTTGTGATGTAATGTGACAAAAATGGCTTTTTTAACATAGATTTTTTTTTTACGGTATTCAACTGAGTGGTTAGGTCATGTGATATTTTTATAGAGCTGGTTGTTACGGACGTGGCGATACCTAATATGTATATATTTTTTTAATGTATTTCACTTTAGCACAATAATAGCAGTTTTGAAACAAAAAAAAATGATGTTTTAGTGTCTCCATGTTTTGAGAGCAATATTTTTTATTTTTTTTGGGGCGATTGTCTTAGGTAGGGGCTCATTTCTTGCAGGATGAGGTGACGGTTTTATTGATACCATTTTGTGGGACATCCGACTTTTTGATCGCTTGGTGCACTTTTTGTGATGTAAGGTGACAAAAATGCCTTTTTTTTTTACACCGTTTTTTTAATGGTGTTTATTGGACAGGGTGGCTCATGTGATATATTTATAGAGCCGGTCATTATGGATGCGGCGATACCTAATATGTGTGTTTTGTGTTTTTTTTCTGTTTTCTATTATAAAATAAGGGGAAAGGGGCATTTTTTATTTTTTTTTACTTTATTAATTTTATTAAAAACTCTTTTTTTACCTTTTTTTTCCTTTACTTTATTTCTGATATTAACTTTTGGGGGTCTGATCCCCTCTGCAATACATTACAATACATTTGTATTGTAATCCATTGCCTGTTAGTGGTTAGTGTATGACACTGAGTCATACACTAACAGGTTGCCTAGGAGACCCAGCCTGAGGCTGGATCTTCTTGGCACCCGTAGAAGGCAGTTCCCGATGCCGTGCAAGGCATTGGGCAGCCTCTGCACGGCATCAGGCTGCCTTGTGTCGCATCGGGTCCCCGCCACAGCAGCGCGGGGACCCGATGCTCTCCCTCACCCGACACAAACCTCTTCTATGTCGCTGTCAGCGCGGACCGCGGCATACAAAGGGTTAATCCGCCGGCATCGGCTTTTACAGAGATGCCGGCTGATACAGCAGGGGCCCAGCTACCAGGGACTGCCGGGCCCCTGCAGTGATCGGGCGCGCACCGCTCTGATGCCCGCGCGATCACCATGACGTACTATTACGTCAAATTGCTAGGCCACCTCCATTTTACAGCAGCCTAGTCAAAGCACTGCATGGGTCTCCCGTGTAGAGAGCAGGGACTTATCTCTCATATGTGAGCCGGGCTCCTGTCTAATGGCCTGGATTGGCAGAAGCACTGCTCCAGCCTGTTTAACCCATTAAATGCTGCAGTAAATAGCAACATCTAAGTGGTTTAGATGGAGAAGACAGTTGTGGCATCTAAGTGGTTTAGAGAGAGGAGACTCTCCCTGTTTTCCCTCGGCACCCTGCAAATGAGATGTCGGGGTGCTGATGTCTTTTTATAGCAGCCTGGGGCCTAATAAACGCCCTAGGCCAGCCTGCAATATATGCCCATGAGACTGCGCCTTCATGGCGCCTGTCAGTATAGTACTGACAGTATAAAACATTGTATTATATAATCAGTAATAAAAAAATATGTCAGTATTGAGGTTTTTTGCTTATTCAACACCAAGCAATAAGAAGTTAACAAAAAGTGTTATGTACCCCAAAATGATACCAATGAAATCTACAAGTCATCCCACAAAAATCAAGCCTTCTTTTACAAAGCTCCATAGAACGAAGTGGCAATGCAAAAACATTATCTTTTTTTTTTTTTTTTTAAGGATTTTTTTGTGTGCAAAAGTAGTAAACTGGAAAAAAAATCCTATATGTAATTTGGTATTGCTAAAGTAAGAATGTTATTTATACTGGAAAATGAATGCTGCAAAATTTCTAACATAAATACAGTTTTTCCCATCCCCCCATTTAATCAGCAATTTATTGCAAACGATGAATTTTAAATTCAAAATGGGCAAAATGGCTAAACAGGAGGGCTGATTTCTCCTTAGCTGGTGACACAAGACTTTCTATGGTGTCTGGTCACAACAGAAATACTGCAGATGCATGGCTTGGTTGAAAATTTGGACATTGGGTAACCTTCAAAATTGAATTACAAGTGGCCTTTGGCAAAAGAACGCTGATAGAAATGTACTGGTGGTTACTTATGATAGTGAGATTTCCATACTGCTGTTATATAGAAGCACTAGGGGGCGCTATCATAAGGAAATAACGCTGGGCTGTGTGGCAGCCTCATCAGCACGAACAAGTGGTGGGATAGCAGAAGTTGAACTGTAGGTTCAAGTTTTTGAGTTTCATACATAGCTTCCCCAACTTCACCCCACCATAAAAAGAACAGATCATTAATATGCATTTTGTAATACCTGATGTGACTTGAAAATATATTTAGAGATTCAAAATCCCATAAATCAGTTTGCATAACTTGGAGTGAAACAGGTGCCCATAGCTGTACCTCATATATGTTTATAAAGATTTTTCTCAAATGTGCAGATGTGTAGTTGGGCAAGTTAGATAGTTAATCCCTGATATTATAAGATGTCCTGGGTGTGAAGACATAAGTTTTTTTTAATTAATTTTAGGTAAGTTGTAAAAATATGCTGTCTGATATAAGAATGAAATTCTTTTTTTTAATTAATGCATTTTTGTGCTATGCTTGGTTAACAAAACCTGTTCATAAACTAGTGAAGGATCGGTCCCTAATGTACCGCACAATAGTAATTGATATTTGAGAGGATCCTTAGGGCTTTTATATCTTGTTACCAATCAAGTAATACAGTACCGCAACCTTTTTTAGCCATGTGGATCACCAAATTGGTTTCACCCTTCAGTTTTTTCATTGCCAGGTTTTCCTTTTTGTGAGGTTGAAGCGCTTTACTTTTTTCACTGAAAATCTCCTTAGACTAGTGAATACAAAGAAATAATGATCCTTGTGGTGGGCTGCGTGTAGAGGGAGGTTTCACTTGAATCTCACTTTACTGCTTAAGAGTATTTCATCGGGAGTAAATGTACCAATAGAGAAAAATGTATTTTAAAAGTTAAAGGGGTTGTCCGGGATTGGGGATATTTGTTTAAGAGGGGTTCAGTCACCTAAATAGTCCATACATGCGTGTCCTACCTTTATATGCCTTTTCTGATGCCCCATTTTCAAATCTGAAATTTGTGAGCCGAAAGTGAAGATTTTCTCAGAGTGAGTGACGTACCCGGCCCCTTTGTGGAGAGCGAAGCCTCTTCCGCTTCGAAAGGAGCCCGGTGACGTCACCGGCAGCCACAGTCATTATATAGAGCGCACGGAGGGCGGTAACTAGACGGCAACACATAGCGCTAAGCCCCTCTTGTCCAGTGACTCACCGACACAGAAGCTAATTATGCAGAGCACATGAAGGGAGGGGTTGCAGGCAGTTACAGGCAGCAGTACGTGGCGCCAGGGTATGCCACTGCTACGGAAGGCCCAGCCCCCTGCAAGTGCGCTCACTGCAGGCTCGGCTTGAAGGCCCCCCCGAACTCTCATGGACCCTGCGTGCTCTCTAGGGCCCAGCCGCTGAGCGCTCCCTCGGCTCGTGTACCTACACAGCACCACACATTGGGCCAATCAGCATTAGGAGTGTGCAAAGATACTGCTGCTGATTGGCACAATGTATCGCTGGCAGGCAGCAGGCGCGCACCTAGCGTGGAAGAAGTTGAAAGCGACTTGTGTTCCCCGCCAGCCTCGCCAGCCAAACTGTCATCCAGCAGGCAGTCCGGACCTGTGCCACTGCCAGCCCGCCCACACAGTAAGACTGCCCCAGCCCCCAGTCACTATCTTTTCAACCCCAACCCAGATCATTAAACAAAAAATTCCTTTACTAATAACAGTCTCTCTTACTGGCACTGGCGTAATTAGAAATGACTGGGCCCCACAGGAACGAGCCCCACAGCAAATTTTTGAATGAGCCCCCCCCAGTTTTCCTGCACCTCTGACCGGCAGAGACCTTTGACTTCTTCCCTAATACAGTCCAATTATCGTCCAATGGACAATGTCAAAATATCATACTACAGTATACATATATTTCCATGACTTGTCTATTGGACGATAATTGGACTGTATTAGGGAAGAAGTCAAAGGTCTCTGCCGGTCAGTGGTGCTGGACAACTGGGGGGGCCCATTCAAAAATCTGCTGTGGGGCCCGTTAAAAAATTTCCTGTGGGGCCCAGTCATTTCTAATTACACCAGTGTCTCTAACGTTTTTGGTAGGTCATGTATACATTTCTTTATTTGCAAATGGGGGTGTGGCAGGGGAGGAGCCAGGGCAGAAGGTGGGATGGGCCAGACTAGGGGTGGGGTTAGGGGGCCCAATTCAGATTATTGCTATGGGGCCCAATGATTTCTATGTACGCCCCTGCGTGGCGCCCCTGTGGTCCAGTGACGTCCCTGGGCTTTGCGCTGTATTATCAATGAAGGAGGCAGAGAACTGTGCTATTTAGCATAGTAAATGCCTCCAATGTAAAATACAGGAAAATGGGGCGGCAGGCTTGAAAAATAAGCAAGTACTTGCACCTAAGCACGTCTCATAGGAGTACATGGCCATGCTAATTGCAAATATTGCATCTACACAATGGCATGTTGATTTAGTAAAACAACATACAATAAAACAATAGTTTAGTTGCAATAAAAGGTAATCCAATTTATGTAATCAGTCTGCTTTTGTTTAGCTGAAATTTTTAGCACTGTACTCGTGTCCTGGACTGAATCTTTTTTGCTCATTCTACTTTGGGAGCCGCAGTGTGTGCATTTCGATTTGCTGTGGTTATACATCTGTTCCAAGGGATTGCCAGGTCAGTATATTTGGGTTACCTAGAAATATTTTAAAATTTCTTTATTCACTTAGATTTTTTTTTTTGTTTTATTTATTTATTTATTTATTTTTCAAGTAAAATCGCTCAGTCCCCTTTTAGCGGAATACAAATCGTGTTCCCCAATATTTGTGCATTGGTGTGCAATATGTAAGATGGATGCTGACCGAGGAACGGACATAAGAGGCACAAAAATCACTTTAGTAGGCTTTCCATTAGTTCTTATACACACCAAGAGGTTGAATAGGTCTAGCCTTCATTCCGTGATCAGCATCCATGATAGAAAGTGCACGCGGCCAATGCACATATATTGTGGAACGTTATTTGATGCATGGCCACTAATCGGTTTTGTATTCTTGAATGTTGATGGATACATGTGGGAGTATGCCCCTCTGAATGGGATGTAGTCTGTTTTGCTCCTCTAAGTGCGATGCAGTCTGATATGGCTACATGTGGGAGCGTGCCCCTGAGTGCAATGCAGTCTAGGAGGTATATGGATACATGTGGGAGCGTGCCCCTCTGAATGGGATGCAGTCTGGTATGTTTATGGATACATGTGGGAGTGTGCCCCACTGAATGCGATGCAGTCTGGTATGTTTATGGATACATGTGGGAGCGTGCCCCTCTAAGTGCGATGCAGTCTGATATGGCTATATGTGGGAGCGTGCCGCTGAGTGCGATGCATTCTGGTATGTATATGGATACATGTGGGAGCGTGCCCCTGAGTGTGATGCAGTCTGGTATGTATATGGATATATGTGGGAGTGTGCCCCTCTGAATGGGATGCAGTCTGGTATGTTTATGGATACATGTGGGAGCGTGCCCCACTAAGTGCGATGCAGTCTGATATGGCTATACGTGGGAGCGTGCCCCTGAGTGCAATTCATTCTGGTATGTATATGGATACATGTGGGAGCGTGCCCCTGAGTGTGATGCAGTCTGGTATGTATATGGATACATGTGGGAGCGTGCCCCTCTGAATAGGATGCAGTCTGGTATGTTTATGGATACATGTAGGAGCGTGCCCCTCTGAATGGGATGCAGTCTGGTATGTTTATGGATACATAGTTAATACGGATGCAGCCTTGTATGTTTATGGATACATATGAGAGCGTGCCCCGCTGAATGCGATGCAGTCTGGTATGTTTATGGATATATATGGGAGCATGCCCCTCAGAGTGTGATGCAGTCTGGCATGTTTATGGATACATGTGGGAGCGTGCCCCTCCGAATGGGATGCAGTCTGGTTTGTTTATGGATACATGATAGATTGTGTATTGCTTTACAAAAACAGAGGAATGATTTAATCCGTAGTATGGCAGCGCCGTACATGTACGGCGCTAATATCCAGGTCAGAAATACCAGCGCTATAGTACTATGGTGCTGTGATCAGGCGGGTGCAGGAGCTGCGCCCGCCAGATCAGCTGCAGGGGTCCGGCAGTCACAGATAGCCGGAGCCGTGCTGTATGCGCTGGCATCGGTGAAAACACAGATGCCGGCGCATTAACCCTTGCATGTGTAGGCTTCCAACGTGTGCGCGGTGGCCATCGGGTACCCGCGCTGCTGTGACGGGGAACCGATAGCAGGGAAGGCAGCCCGATGCCTTCCTCCTTAGGCATCGTGGCTGCCATCCCTGTGAGCCTGTGAGATCCAGCCCCCTGGATCTCACGGCCAGGAAACTGCAAGTGTATTACACAGTGTAAATACACTTACAGCCAATGCATTACAATACAGATATATTGTAATTCATTGTAAAGGGGATCAGACCCCCAAAAGTTGAAGTCCCAGAGTGGGACAAAAAAAAAAGTTAAATAAGAAGGTAAAAAAAAAAAAAAATTTTAAGTTTCAAGTAAAATAAAAAAAGCGTCCTTTTCCCAAAATAAAGTTAAAAAAATTGAAAATGGGAACTAAAGAAAAGTAGACATATTAGGTATCGCCGTGTCTGTATCGACCGGCTCTATAAAACTATCACATGATCAATCCCGCCAGGTGAACCTACCTAAGACAATAGCTCTCAGAATATTTTGACACTAAAACATAATTTTTATGTTTCAAAAATGATAATATTGTGTTAAAGTGAAATAAATAAAAAGAAAATGGACATATTAGGTATCGCCGCATCCGTAACAACCAGGTCAAAAAAAAAATCACATGACCTCACCCCTCAGGTGAACACCATAAAAAAAATATAAAAACTGTGCAAAAAACAACCAAAAAAAAAAATTTTGGTCACCTTACACCACAAAAATTTAGATCAGAATGCCGTCTTGCATTGTGCGTGGATGTAAGACCACAAAAAAAAAAAAACGGGACCGTTCCGTCATCCTCCATTCATTTCCTCGTGATGTGGAAAGAATACGCCAATGGCTTCGTCAAACAGGACAGTACCATGACAATCTTGAAGAAATTGTTCTAAAAGTCAAGGAGGGCACACTGCAGGACAACTATCGGATGTGTTCATTACATTTTTCAAACGATGCGTACACTCATCACGAAGACAGTAGAGGATTAACACCAAATGATATTTCTACAAAATTTCCATTTCAATCATCTCTTTTTCAACAATCCTCAGAATTCCAGGAACAGCCAAGTAGTAGCCGGCAGACAGTAACACAATCTTATGTCCTTTGCCACAAACACAATTCCTTGTGTTAGTGCTAACACTGGCTCAACAACTACAATGACGGTAACTAGGACCAACACAGTCACGACTACATCATCGGTTTCTTATTACAAATTCGTGGAACAAAATTTATTACTAAGAAGTATAACCTTTCCGTATACTGCTTCCGGAAAAAACGTGACAAATGCCACCAAAAGAAGCCAGCCTCAGGACGAGGCACTACCAAAAAGGAAAATTATTAGACAAAGCCTATTTGATCCTGCCACCACCCACGAAACGAGTTTGTCCAGTAGGCACCATCACAATGTCTTCTGAACAATATGTTGGTCAAAATCATCAAGGAGAAAAACAGTTTACCAATGAAAAAGGTTGCCATTCTAGAGACACAATAAGTGAGCGTTCTCTATCAACTCAACCAATTTCAACACAAACGCCAAGCATCGGCTCAAGATATTCGTCACAAAGTCTAATACACTTCGAGCATGACATTACTCCAGAACTGATGACCTAGTTGGCACCTCTACTTAGTTTTAAACAGTTACCCCAAAAACAATGGATCTTTTGCCGTGAACACGGAGCATTACAAGTTTAAAAGAGACAAACAAATTCAAACATATTTTAAAAGAAAACATAGAAGAGTACAATGTAAAATCATTGGAAGCATTGACAACGAAACAGTTATGGAAGACACAATATCTTTAGTGGGCCCTGACAAATTATTGTGTGAATTGAGTACTGATTGTAAACATAAGCAAAATCCCCTCAACGTCCTCGTAAGAAAAAAACACAATCTTCCAATCAATATCCAAAAGGTCCAACAAAAGTTTTGTCTTTATCAACTACACCCTATGCCGATGGTGGAAGAAATTACACTTGAGCCAAGAACAGCAAATGGCACAATAAGCTCTAAGTTCCTGAGAACGTCAACACCTTTGAAAGCAAAACCACAGAGAAATTTATCCTCTAACGTCCAAGATATAAATCTCACAGGTTATACCTCAGATTTTGAGAACAATGAACAGCTATCCACTATTTTTGAAGACTTAGAAGTATTGTCACCTATAATGAGTCCCGAGGTGGTTGAAGAACATAGAGTGGCAGACATAGAGCAAGAAACTGTTGAGCCAACAGCTACTACTATTGAGCACCCAGAGGACGAAACTTTCCACCCATCCGAATCTGAAACAGGGTTAGACAAAAGTTTTGTGGTCCATAGCGACGATATAGCTGGTGAAGAAGAATTTGAAGATATGGAGCATGACTGTATTAGCCATGCGAAGTAGGATAAATATCTAGTTTTCGATTGTTTTTTACTTCTTCTGTTATCACTAATACCTTGTCAATCAAGATCAAAGTGTAATGCCAAGCTAATATCATTTAAAAAACAAAAAGTTGGAAGCATGATCAGTGTAACGGTAAAATGTTTAAATGGTCATGTTATAAAAATATGGAAAAGCCAACCCAAACATGGACGTAAGCCAATCGGAAATATTCTGTTATCGGCAGCGGTAGTTCAAAGTGGTTCCAGTCTCCACAAAATAAAGCTTTTCCTAAACATCTTAAAAATGCAGGCTATCGGTAAGTCCAGCCACTATGACAATCAGAAACAATGTATTTTTACGGCAATTGATTATCATTGGAAAAAAGAACAACAGCAAGTCTTATCCAAAATAAGAGAATACTCAGTTTGCCTGGCAGGGGATGGACAATTCGATAGTCCTGGATTTTCCGCAAAGTACTGCATTTATTCCTTGATGGATTTTGCAACCCAAAAAATTGTAAGCTTCACAGTGGAACAGGTAGTACCACCACTATCATCTGTTACCTTTTACAGCAGGGCATCAACATCCATTCAATTGCAACAAACCGGCATATGTCCGTGCGTAAGGTGATACGCGAAAATTATTCTCATATAAACCATCAATTTGATGTGTGGCATATAGCAAAATCAGTTGGAAATAGGGTGCTTGGCGCCTCAAAGACCAGAAGTGGAGCCATCTTAGCACATTGGGTGCAAGTGGTGAAGAACCATATGTGGCGGTCAGCTAGGACTTGGGAGAATGGTGCACAGCTTGTGATGAGATGGAATCCTTTATTGAATCATGTGACCAATGTACATGAATAGACAGAACCAATAGAATTTCCATCTTACTGTCACGATCCCCTAACGGAAGAAAAAAATTCTAGTACCAAATGGCTCACTGTAGATTCCCCACAAAGTCTTCTGAACAATATGTTGGTCAATATCATCAACTGGATGACATACACAATGCTGTAAGTGTTATACAATACATTTCAGCATTCTAAGGGTTACATAGCATCTTAAAGCAAACTAAAGTATCGGACCCCGTCGGTGCTGGAAGTCAAAGACAGGAGTGTATCACTTGCTTGAGGGGGAAAGTGTCCTTTGCCTTTAAAATGGACTTTGCAACACTAAATTTGGTACACTGATCCAGTTGACTTCTACGTGAATAGTGATAATAAAAAGTATCTGTCCAAATGTGTATAATTACAAACAGCACTAGCCATATGTAAAACAGAGCTGAGCCAGAAAGGTTCTATTTTTTCTGAAAAATCGTAGGTCCTTTTTGTTTACAACTTGGATTAGTTCAGGTTGACCTCTGTGAATGAACAATTATTTTAAAGGGGTTATCAGGGTTCAGAGCTGAACCCGGACATACCCATATTTTCACCCAGGCAGCCCCTCTGATGTCTCATGTCATGCTGCGATGCTCTCCCTTATGCCTCATGCACACGACTTGGCTGTTTTTTGCGGTCTGCAAACCGCGGAGCCGCCCGTGTGTCTTCCGCAATTTACGGAACGGGCGGCCCATTGTAGAAATGCATATTCTTGTCCGCAAAACGGACAAGAAAAGGACATGCTATATTTTTTTGCAGGGCCACGGAACGGTGCAACGGATGCGGACAGCACATGGAGTGCTGTCTGCATCTTTTGCGGCCCCATTGAAGTGAATGGGTCCGCACCCGAGCCGCAAAAAATGTGGCTCGGATGCGGACCACAAAAACGGTTGTGTGCATGAGGCCTTACACTGTGCAGGATCGCTCAGGGCAAGGGCTCTTTTATTTACAAGAATACACTGCTGGGCGGAGGCTTCTGCCCAGCAGTGTATTCGGTGACGTCATCAGGCTCCGCTGTCCTAGTCCTTTTACAGGCTAGGGCAGCGGTACAGCCCGCACATCAGTGCCGGTGACGTCACCGGGCTCACTGCTGGGCGGAAGTCTATGTCTGGCAGCCCTAAGGAGAGCCCAGTACGTCACCGGATCTCCTGAAAATGCCTTTGTCCTGTGCAATTCAGCGTAGGGCAAAGGAGAGCATTGGAGCATTAAATGCTCTGATGCTCTTGTCAGGGGGGCTACCTGGGTGAAAATATGTGAATTTCCTATTTCAGCTCTGAAACAGGACAAGTTATGTACTAACATCGCAATTAAAATTGTTTTATTTATCGTTTTGTTGTTTGAATTAGGGATGAGCGAATCGACTTCGGATGAAACATCCAAAGTCGATTTGCATAAAACTTCATTCTAATACTGGACGGAGCAGAAGCTCCGTCCAGTATTAGAATGTATTGGCTTGGATTCGGTTCCAAGTGGTACCTTGGAACCGAATCCGAGTTCGGGAAATGTTTTTTTACAGTACAAATTAATTTATGAAGTTATTGCGCAAAGTCTCGCCAGACTTTGCGAAGCAATAACTTTGGCTCATCGGAGCCAATACATTCTAATACTGTATGGAGCTCCTGTTTTTTGCGAATCGACTCTGGATGTTTTCATCGGAAGTCGATTCGCTCATCCCTAGTTTGAATAAATGTTTTTTTTTTGTTATATAAAAATGGGTGTTATCTTATTTTGTTAAATTTATCTATTAAAAGAAAATAAGCACAATTATAATTTTAAAACGTTTTATTATTAACAACTTTTTTAATAACTTACCGTATTTTTCGCCGTATAAGACGCACTTTTTCTTCCCCCAAAATGGGGGAGAAATGCCCCTGCGTCTTATACGGCGAATGCAGTCAGTTTTACATCGCTGGCAGCGATGTAAAGAGAGCGAGGACTCGGGG
This sequence comes from Bufo gargarizans, assembly GCF_014858855.1. NCBI lineage: Eukaryota > Metazoa > Chordata > Amphibia > Anura > Bufonidae > Bufo > Bufo gargarizans. Next base: position 346,896,280 of record NC_058085.1, on the reverse strand, counting down.
AGGGACTGGGAGGAGGAGCTGGGGCCGGCAATAGCGGCGGGGCGGTGCAGTCACTGTACTAAAGGCCCGCCCCGCCGCTCCGGTGTACTAATAAAATATGTCATATTCAATGAATGGTTATTAAATATGCCCCTTTATGCTTAATAGTACCTTAAATCCTTAGCGCTTCAGTAGTATGCAGGCTGGGCGGGCGGCAGCGTAACTCCCTGATGTCACGTGCCTGCGCCGCCTACTTTATGAATGAAGCAGGCGGCGCAGGCAAGTGACGTCAGTGAGTGACGCGCCGCGCCGCGCCGGCTGCCCGGCCTGCCGGCATTGTACTGAAGCGCTTCGGATTTAAGGTACTTTTAGGAATAAAGAGGCATATTTAAAAACTATTAATTGAATAAGACATATGATATTAGTATACAGGAGCGGCGGGGGATCTGTGGATGGCACAGTTATGGGCTGGGAGGGTCTGTGGATGACACATGTATAACAGTGCCATCCACAGATCCCCCCCTGTAACAGTGCCAGCCACAGATCCCCCTGTAACAGTGAAAGCCACAGATCCCCCCATAACAGTGTCCGTCATCCACAGTTCCCCCCTAACAGTGTCCGTCATCCACAGTTCCCCCCTAACAGTGTCCGTCATCCACAGTTCCCCCCATAACAGTGTCCGTCATCCACAGTTCCCCCCATAACAGTGTCCGTCATCCACAGATCCCCCCATAAGTGTCAGTCATCCACAGATCCCCCCATAACAGTGTCAGTCATCCACAGATCCCCCCATAACAGTGTCCGTCATCTACAGATCCCCCCATAACAGTGTCCGTCATCCACAGATCCCCCCATAACAGTGTCCGTCATCCACAGATCCCCAGTAATAGTGCCATCCACAGACCACCTAGTTCCAAACCCACAGCACACCTTTTGGTTAAAAATATTTTTTTTCTTATTTTCCTCCCCAAAAACCTAGGTGCGTCTTATACGCCGGTGCGTCTTATACGGCGAAAAATACGGTAAGTAAATAATTTTTTTTTATTAAATATAAATTTATAATTAAACCAACCACTAAAAAAATGGAATGAAGATATTAGCATTCGTAATAAATTGTACAACAATGAAAAAACATAGGGTTAGGGCATTAAAACTTGGCTTTGTTTTTGCATACTCCACAAGGGTAAACAAATAATGTAAAGCATAGATATTTATATGATCTAAGGTGGTTTACAGTGTCTATTATACACACTTATGTTTCAAATCCTTGATCATGCAACCCGAAAGTAGTGAGAAAAAACTAAATAACATAGAAAAATTATAATTATAGATTAGAGTAGAGATGAGCGAATTTAATATTTTGAAATTCGTTCACACTTCGTTTGGTGGTAAAAGCTGAATTGTGTTATGGATTCCGTTACCACAGACCATAACGCAATTCTATGACGGAATGGATTCCGTCATAATAGAAGTCTATGGGTTGCTAAACGGATCCGTCCCGTTTCCGTTATGCAGGGAAATACCTCATCTCTACTCCAGACTATCTAGCCGTCTGCGTTTCTATCTTTCTATCTCATGTCTATCTATCCACCAGCGTATCTATCTGTCTGTATATATCTATCTTTATATCTATAGAACTCGGGTCTATATAGCCATCTGTGTCTATATCTATCTATTTATCTATCTTAGTACGCCATGTCTACTTGCCTATCTTTCCTTCAATTTATCGCATATCTATCTATATATAGCATTGCTTTTTGTCAATCAAAAAATGTATATAAATAACTATATATATTTCTATCTATATAGCCAGGAAATTATCTATTTTTTTAAATCTAGATTTCAATCAACCTATATATCCAACTAATGTCAATCGATTGATCTGCATATTGATGAAATGTTATTTCTTTCAATCTAGTTAGTTTTTTATACATATCTATTTATCTACTACGTTTGTCTTTCTGTCTTTTTTTTTTGTAGTTATCCTAGTGAAATCCACTGTAATGTAATAAATAGGTATGTTTTGGGGAGTTTAAAAGTTACTTATATATATTAGTGTACAGTTGGGGGGTGGGGACTCATTTCTCATATAATCATTGTTAAGATTCAGGTTTTTTTATATAGAACTTTATTTCCATCGAATTATCAACAATTGATATAATTATATTAGAGTTGTTTGTATTACTCTATAGCAGAGCATAATTTAGGATCTTTTGAAATGTAATTTTTTCCTTGTTTTGATAAAGTAAAAAAATTGGCTATTGCAATGATGACTGTAAATATAATAGACAACCAGTAAATATTATGTACTATTGTAAAAGGATGAAGCATCTCCCCGTCTCTCATATGGCTCGCTGCCTCCGTTGCCTACGTGCAAGGTAAACACTGAGCGCATGTTAGAAGGGAGGGACTGAGCGTGCAGGTGTAAATCGGGCAGGTTTAGGGGCGTAACTAAGAAGGGGGAGGGATATGTGCAGCAGGAGGCAGAATATTAATGAGGGGGGTGGATGCATGGAGGAGTTATTACTAATACGATAGACAGCTCAAACGACGCAATGCTGCGCTGGGACCCACAAGGCTGTGCGGCAGGAAATTACCGCAAACATACACATACATGTAAACAATCAGTGGGGGACCATCGGAGCCCTAGAGAAGTGGTAAAAATACAGAAAAACATCAGGGGGGACCTTGAATCAGCTATATATGGTGAGATACAGTGACATGTGTTTAAAAAGAAAATTGATCCCAGACAACCCCTTTAAAGGGTCCAGCCAAAGATATTACACATTTTTTAAACCAGCATCTGGATCCAAATACTTTTTTTTATCTGCATGTAATTAAAAATTTAGTATAGTTCTTCAAATCTCTCTGTATAGCGCTACCTGCAGGTTCTCCGGGAATTTATAAAATTGCTGCATATACCCAAATATTACTTTATTATAAACACATTCCAAATTAGCATTTTTTATAATGGCTTGTTTTCTCTAGGGGAAAATCATCAGGGTAAATAAAACGGCCGCTGACCTATTACCACACACAAAACCCGTCCTAACTCACAGCTGGGTGGGTTAGTTCAAAGCAGGAGGCTGAAAGAGCAGTCTTAGCTCTCCTCTGTGCTCTGGCTGTCATGAATGATGATCCTGCACACAGCTGATAACATCTTCAGCTCTTTGTGTAGGAACAAACAAAGTGAAAGTGTAGACAGGATGAACAAGAGCGCTGAGGGGCAGTGCACATGCCCCCGCTCAATAGCCACATGCTCAACCAGTCTCTTGTCTCCGTTCTTTCACTTCGTTAGTTCCTACACACACTGAGCTGAAGATATTATCAGCTCTCTGTAGGATCATAATTCATGATAGCAAGAGCACAGAGGAGAGCTGAGACAGCTCTTTTAGCTCCCTGCTTTGGACTAAGGCTACTTTCATACTAGCGTTTTGGCTTTCCGTTTCTGAGATCCATCATGGGCTCTCAGAAGTGGTCCAAAACGGCTCAGTTTTACCCTAACGCATTCTGAATGCAAAAGGATCCGCTCAGAATATATCAGTTTGCCTCTGATCAGTCACCATTCTGCTCTGAAGGCGGACACCAAAGCGTAGTATTTAAAAGAATCGGTTCTGGATACAGCAAACCGAACCCAATTGGCTCAACCCTAATCATATACAATATAAAATGGTGTCATTAGAAAATACTTGTCCTGCAAAAAAAACAAGCCCTTGTACGGCTATCTGAACAGAAAAATAAAAAAGTTATTGCCCGAAGAAGGTAGGGAGTAAATAAAACTAAATGCAAAAATGGAAAATAGCTGTGCCCTTGAGGGGTTATTGTTTACATTGGGAATGGATAGCATCAATAATCAGGACATCTAGTGAATCTATCAGGTCAGGCGACTTTCACATCTGAGCTTTCCCTTTCCGTTATTGAGATCCGTCATAGGATCGGGGGAAAACGCTTCCGTTTTCTCCCCATTCATTGTCACTGTTTGGTTGCGTCCCCATCGCGGACAGAATAATGCTGCAAGCAGAGTTTTTCTGTCCGTGATGTGGTACAGAACAAGACAGATCCGTCGTGACTCACAATGTAAGTCAATAGGGACAGATCCCTTTTCTCTAACACAATAGAACACGGATCTGTCCCCCATTGACTTTGAATGGTGTTCATGACGGATCCGTCATGGCTATAGAAGATATAATACAACCGGATCCGTTCATGACGGATGCAGACGGTTGTATTATCGTATCAGAAGCGTTTTTGCAGACCCATGGCAGATCCGCAAAGAACGCTAATGTAAAAGTAGCCTTACTTGTCCAGTTGTGTTTTAGGACAGGTTTTGTGTGTGCTAATAGGGCAGTGGCCATTTTACTTATTGGAATGGAAATGTGTTTACAGGGAGTGCAGAATTATTAGGCAAGTTGTATTTTTGAGGATTAATTTTATTATTGAACAACAACCATGTTCTCAATGAACCCAAAAAACTCATTAATATCAAAGCTGAATATTTTTGGAAGTAGTTTTTAGTTTGTTTTTAGTTTTAGCTATTTTAGGGGGATATCTGTGTGTGCAGGTAACTATTACTGTGCATAATTATTAGGCAACTTAACAAAAAACAAATATATACCCATTTCAATTATTTATTTTTACCAGTGAAACCAATATAACATCTCAACATTCACAAATATACATTTCTGACATTCAAAAACAAAACAAAAACAAATCAGTGACCAATATAGCCACCTTTCTTTGCAAGGACACTCAAAAGCCTGCCATCCATGGATTCTGTCAGTGTTTTGATCTGTTCACCATCCACATTGCGTGCAGCAGCAACCACAGCCTCCCAGACACTGTTCAGAGAGGTGTACTGTTTTCCCTCCTTGTAAATCTCACATTTGATGATGGACCACAGGTTCTTAATGGGGTTCAGATCAGGTGAACAAGGAGGCCATGTCATTAGATTTTCTTCTTTTATACCCTTTCCTGCCAGCCACGCTGTGGAGTACTTGGACGCGTGTGATGGAGCATTGTCCTGCATGAAAATCATGTTTTTCTTGAAGGATGCAGACTTCTTCCTGTACCACTGCTTGAAGAAGGTGTCTTCCAGAAACTGGCAGTAGGACTGGGAGTTGAGCTTGACTCCATCCTCAACCCAAAAAGGCCCCACAAGCTCATCTTTGATGATACCAGCCCAAACCAGTACTCCACCTCCACCTTGCTGGCGTCTGAGTCGGACTGGAGCTCTCTGCCCTTTACCAATCCAGCCACGGGCCCATCCATCTGGCCCATCAAGACTCACTCTCATATCATCAGTCCATAAAACCTTAGAAAAATCAGTCTTGAGATATTTCTTGGCCCAGTCTTGACGTTTCAGCTTGTGTGTCTTGTTCAGTGGTGGTCGTCTTTCAGCCTTTCTTACCTTGGCCATGTCTCTGAGTATTGCACACCTTGTGCTTTTGGGCACTCCAGTGATGTTGCAGCTCTGAAATATGGCCAAACTGGTGGCAAGTGGCATCTTGGCAGCTGCACGCTTGACTTTTCTCAGTTCATGGGCAGTTATTTTGCGCCTTGGTTTTTCCACACGCTTCTTGCGACCCTGTTGACTATTTTGAATGAAACGCTTGATTGTTCGATGATCACGCTTCAGAAGCTTTGCAATTTTAAGAGTGCTGCATCCCTCTGCAAGATATCTCACTATTTTTGATTTTTCTGAGCCTGTTAAGTCCTTCTTTTGACCCATTTTGCCAAAGGAAAGGAAGTTGCCTAATAATTATGCACACCTGATATAGGGTGTTGATGTCATTAGACCACACCCCTTCTCATTACAGAGATGCACATCACCTAATATGCTTAATTGGTAGTAGGCTTTCGAGCCTATACAGCTTGGAGTAAGACAACATGCATAAAGAGGATGATGTGGTCAAAATACTCATTTGCCTAATAATTCTGCACTCCCTGTATAATAAAGTAGTATTTAGGTATATTCAGTAATTTTATTTTATTAATTCCCTGAGAACCTCTTTAATTCTGTCTACCTCAGTAACATCACTGAGGTGGACGGACATGCGCAGTTCCATCCTTTATCTGTCACCAGCTGCGATAGTTACAGCTGGAGAGCTGCCTCAGAAAGGACACACCCATGTGTTGTGACAGAGAGAGAGATATGCAGAATAGAGGACATACCCCCTGATCTTTGATAGAGAGAGCAGCAGAAAAAAAGATATGCCTTCTGAGCTGTTGTAGGGAGAGAGCTCTAGCAGAAAGGACATACTCTTTAAGAAAGGCCCCACCCCCTGAGCCGCCAGCCTGTAAAAAAAAGCTAGCAGCGAAACAGGAGCAATTAATGGCGGAATCTCTGCTTCCATGTGCAGGACAGGGCTGGTTCTAGTTTAGTTAGAAAGAGATTGTAGTGTACTATACAATGTGTGATTCTCATTTTGTACATTAGCCATGAGCTAACCTCTTTAATTTCTGGATATAAATTATTAAAGTTAAAAAAATATATTTAAAATGAGTCATTGGTGTCTTGGGGCAAAAGGAGAAGACGTTTTGTTAGTAGGTGTTATTCTCTTCCATGTACTGTATTGTCTTATACCAGGCATGCTCAACCTGCGGCCCTTCAGCTGTTGCAAAACTACAACTCCCATCATTCCCGGACATCCTACAGCTATCAGCCTACAGAAGGGCGTGGTGGGAGTTGTAGTTTTACAACAGCTGTAGGGCCGCAGGTTGAGCATCCCTGTCTTATACAATACACTTAAATGTTTTTTATTTTTTTTGTTATTTGCATGTTACTTGTATCTGATTGTTTTCCTTGTTGTTTTCGTTTTTTGCTTTACCCCTTCTTCTAACTGTTGGAGGGTGACATATAATAGCACTGGGGGTGTAATGTTTCCTTTATGGTGCTTTCACACAACCGTATGTGTTTTGAGGTTCCCAAAATGTGGATCTGTGTGACGTCTGCTGCAAATCTTTTTCTTTTATAGACCCATTGTAACGATGCCTATTATTGTCTGCCAAACGGACATAGGAAAAGTTCTATCTTTTTTTGCGGGCCTGTGGAATGGATACGGACAGCACACAGCCTCACTGAAATGAATAGGTCCTCATCCAATCCTTTAAAAATGCAGATTGGATGTGGAACAAAAATACGGTCATGTGAATGGGGCCTTAGTGGAAGGGAGCTCTATGTGGAGATCTATCAAAGCTTCTGTAGTTTTTAAACCAAGTGTTATATTCCGTATTAGGCTACTTTCACACTTGCGTTCAGAGCGGATCCGTCTGAGACGCGGTGTGGCCATGGGTTCCAACGTGGCACCAACTTATGCCAACATATTCATGGCGGAGGTTGAGGACAAGCTGGTTTATGCATCCCCTTTTTATAAGTGTGTCCTGTGCTGGTGGCGCTACATCGACGACATTTTTATGATTTGGAGTGGCTCTATGGACTCTTTGAACGAATTTCACCAACATCTTAGTAGTGGTGTACCCGGACTTCAATTTACAGTGACTTCCTCTTCTGAGGAGTTACAGTTTCTTGACGGCAGGCTATACATTGAAGGGGGCAAGTTGAAAACAGACTTGTACAAGAAACCTACGGATAGGAACAACCTCTTAGGACATGACAGTAGTCACCCACGTCGCATGCTTGATTCCTGCGTGTTAGACAAGTGGTATCAGATGATGATATATTTACTAACCGCATTGATGAGATGTGCAATAAATTCTCCAACAGGAGACATCCGGGTAGGTTGTTGCACAAGTCAAGGACTAAAATGGGTCTGCCCGGGAAGTCAATCAGACGCTTGTGTATCTTAGGGAGAACATAAATCAGTGGGGTGATGGGGTGCGGTACCTTGAGAAACTGACATAAATCTGGATCAATAATACTACGTGCCTGGGCTGTGTCGACAATGTCTGTCACCACCCTGGCAATCTCCCATTTGGGGTCCTGTTTCAATACTTCATATACCTCCACATCATCCAACTGCCTGCGTATCTCACCAATATATCTGTCCGTGTCCATAACAACCCCAGCCCCCCCCCCCTTTGTCAGCTGGTTTGATAGTGAGATCTCTGTTTTGTGTCAAGGGCTTCCCTCTCATTATGTGTCATGTTAGGTTTGTAATGAAGCTGCCTACTGCGTTCTTGCAGAGTTCTAATCTGTTTGGTAACTATTTGGACATATGATTCCACAATATGATTGCTGTGGGGAGGCATAAAATGACTCTTATTACTCAGCTCATATTTGGCTAAAGACAATTCAGCAACATCACTATTGGGTGTACCCCTGTTAATAACATTGGTATCAAAAAAGGCTTTAATCTAAGACGCCTAAAGAAACGTTGTAGATCAAGTTCGATCTCAAACCAATCAGTGTCTGCCGTAGGGCAGAAAGATAGTCCATGTCCCAAGACATTAACCTGATAAATGCTCAGTTCAATGGATGATATATTTACCACCAGCTGATTTACTTCTTGTGTGTACGTCTCGCCAATCTCTCCCGTGCTCCCTGGTTGAAACTTGGGTATGTAGGTGGAGGCTGATCTTTTCTGGACCCTGTGGTGTTTTCTACTGACTGGAAGACGCGCGACTTCTGTCACTGGATGCTCACGATGACTAGGAGGTGCGTCTCTTTGATCCTGGACGGCGGCACGCCCAGACGGTGGTGTGGTGACGTCACTGACATGCGCAACACACTCCTGGAGACGCCGACTTGGAGCGCGAATACATATGATGGGGTCGGAGGGTATTTAGTATGGATCAGGTACACATTTATCTTATAATGTATCACAGACAGCCTGACCGGAGTTTGGGCTGCTTTTTATTTGTTACACATGTGTTGATTGGGTTGAGCCTCCAGTTGATTGGCTCTATCTTGACATAGGAGTGGTCACTTATGTGTATATATGGCTGCAAGTTTTTATCATTTGTATACTTGATAAAGGCTACTGCGTAGCCAAAATGTCGTACTTTACTTGTGTGCGTACTCTTGGCTTCCAAAAAATAGACACACCGGACATGCTGCTGTGATCTTTCTGCTATCTATATATAGGGCTGGTCTCTTTAAGAAGTGTCGGGCCGCGGCTTTCTCCGCTCTCCTTGTAGATTGTAAGCTCTTGTGGGCAAGGTCCTCTCCCCCTCTGTACCAGTCTGTTAATAGTTTCTTGTATTTTTATATTTTGTATGTGTAACCCCCCCCTTGATGTACAGCGCCATGGAAATAATGGCTCTTTCAAGTAAATAATGATAATAATAATACACGTTTGCCCAAGCTGAACATATCTGTGTATGGGGGAGCCAGGAGGGAGTCGGGAGAGGTGGCTGTCGGCAGAACGATCGGTCAGCTGACAGCAACTGGATGTGTATGTGCAGCTTTAGATGGAGCATTGCTTGAAAAATATATCTCCATCCACCGCTTTGTATCTTCAAAATGAGAAACAGTAACTCTCCCGAACCTTAAGTGCCCATAATTCCAACAGTTTCTTGGAGTTTCTCTACATTATTTTATCATATCTCCCTTAAATATCTAAGGTATTCCTAAAGCCTTACTTCTTCCATGACTTATCATCTGGAGTGTCTACTAGAATTAAATCGTCCCACAATGATCTCGAGCAGATCTTTTGATTGGCGTGAGCGCTGATGTAAAACAGACAGAATGCAAGCATGAAACACTTCAATGGGGGCCGATAAAATATATACTGTCTGCGCTTATTATTATTATACGTGTGTCAGCACATTTTAAGCTGTGGGATTTAGGTGTGCAATGAAAGGAGATGGATTTGTTCTATCAACTCATGTATTAACACTGCAATCCCAGGACTGATGTAAAATAATGCTTTTTGTGTATTTTAGGAGACGGCATACATCGCTAGATCCACGGAAGACGATGATAAAAGTCTGCTTTTTTTCAATGTCGTGCACAAGAATGAAACTGAACATGCTCCTCAGGGTTCGGGCACGGCTCAAGCTTTGATCATTTTTAGTAATCTTAGATAATGTTTTTAATATTCTTTGTTATTATTTTGTTTATTCCCTATTGCATATACATTTCACTTTCTCTCATAGGCCTCATGCACACGACCATTGTGTGTTTTGCGGTCCACAAAACACGGATGGCGTCCGTGTGCGTTCCGCAATTTGCAGAATGTCATGGGCAGCCATTGATATAACTGCCTATTCTTCTCCGCAATTTGCAGAACGGCACGGACAGCCATTAATATAAATATCTATTCTTCTCCGCAAAATGGACAAGAATAGGACAGGTTATATATTTTTTGCGGACCACGGAATGGAGCAACGGATGCGGACAGCACACGGAGTGCTGTCCGCATCTTTTGCGGCCCCATTGAAGTGAATGGGTCCGCATCCAAGCCGCAAATACTGCGGCTCGGATGCGGACCAAAACAACGTCCGTGTGCATGAGGCCTTAGTGTACATGAATGTAACATACTGTATGTTGGATACTTTAAGGTTTTGCTTCCATTCTATCAGGTTTTCCTTTTGCTCCAGGTAAGATGTCTTTATACAAACCTCTTTCATGTTTTTACAAATTAAGTAGTTTGTTCTCTTGTTTCCCCATTGCCAGATTTCAGCTCTGTGCTCTAGATGCTTGAACTTGTTAACCCTTGCCGAACTATTATTAACCACTTCAGCCCCGCTAGCTGAAACCCCCTTCATGACCAGAGCACTTTTTACACTTCGGCACTACACTACTTTCACCGTTTATCGCTCGGTCATGCAACTTACCACCCAAATGAATTTTACCTCCTTTTCTTCTCACTAATAGAGCTTTCATTTGGTGGTATTTCATTGCTGCTGACATTTTAACTTTTTTTGTTATTAATCGAAATGTAACGATTTTTTTGCAAAAAAATGACATTTTTCACTTTCAGCTGTAAAATTTTGCAAAAAAAACGACATCCATATATAAATTTTTCGCTAAATTTATAGTTCTACATGTCTTTGATAAAAAAAAAATGTTTGGGCAAAAAAAAAATGGTTTGGGTAAAAGTTATAGCATTTACACACTATGGTACAAAAATGTGAATTTCCGCTTTTTGAAACAGCTCTGACTTTCTGAGCACCTGTCATGTTTCCTGAGGTTCTACAATGCCCAGACAGTAGAAAAACCCCACAAATGACCTCATTTCGGAAAGTAGACACCCTAAGGTATTCGCTGATGGGCATAGTGAGTTCATAGAACTTTTTATTTTTTGTCACAAGTTAGCGGAAAATGATGATGATTTTTTATTTTTATTTTTTTATTACAAAGTCTCATATTCCACTAACTTTCGACAAAAAATAAAAGATTCTAGGAACTCGCCATGCCCCTCACAGAATACCTTGGGGTGTCTTCTTTCCAAAATGGGGTCACTTGTGGCGTAGTTATACTGCCCTGGCAATTTAGGGGCCCAAATGTGTAAGAAGTACCTTGCAATCAAAATGTGTAATAAATGGCCTGTGAAATCCGAAACGTGCACTTTGGAATGTGTGCCCCTTTGCCCACCTTGGCAGCAAAAAAGTGTCACACATCTGGTATCGCCGTACTCAGGAGAAGTTGGGGAATGTGTTTTGGGGTGTCATTTTACATATAACCATGCTGGGTGAGAGAAATATCTTGGCAAAAGATAACTTTTCCCATTTTTTTATACAAAGTTGGCATTTGACCAAGATATTTTTCTCACCCAGCATGGGTATATGTAAAATGACACCCCAAAACACATTGCCCAACTTCTCCTGAGTACGGCAATACCAGATGTGTCACACTTTTTTGCAGCCTAGATGCGCAAAGGTGCCCAAATTCCTTTTAGGAGGGCATTTTTAGACATTTGGATCCCAGACTTCTTCTCACACTTTCGGGCCCCTAAAAAGCCAGGGCAGTATAAATACCCCACATGTGACCCCACTTTGGAAAGAAGACACCCCGAGGTATTCAATGAGGGGCCTGGCGAGTTCATAGAAATTTTTATTTTTTTTGCATAAGTTAGCGGATATTGATTTTTTTTGTTTTTTTCTCACAAAGTCTCACTTTCCGCTAACTTAGGCTACTTTCACACTAGCGTTCGATCGGATCCGTTCTGAACGGATCCGATCATAATAATGCAGACGGAGGCTTCGTTCAGTACGGATCCGTCTGCATTATTTTAGCATATAACAGCTAAGTGTGAAAATAGCCTCGTACGGATCCGTCCAGACTTTCAATGTAAAGTCAATGGGGGACGGATCCGCCTGAAGATTGAGCCATATTGTGGCATCTTCAAACGGATCCGTCCCCATTGACTTACATTGTAAGTCTGGACGGATCCGCACGCCTCCGCACGGCCAGGCGGACACCCGAACGCTGCAAGCAGCGTTCAGCTGTCCGCCTGTCCGTGCGGAGGCGAGCGGAGCGGAGGCTGAACGCCGCCAGACTGATGCAGTCTGAGCGGATCCGCTCCATTCAGACTGCATCAGGGCTGGACGGCTGCGTTCGGGTCCGCTCGTGAGCCCCTTCAAACGGAGCTCACGAGCGGACCGACGAACGCTAGTGTGAAAGTAGCCTTAGGACAAAAATTTCAATCTTTCATGGACTCAATATGCCCCTCACGGAATACCTTGGGGTGTCTTCTTTCCGAAATGGGGTCACATGTGGGGTATTTATACTGCCCTGGCTTTTTAGGGGCCCTAAAGCGTGAGAAGAAGTCTGGAATATAAATGTCTAAAAATGTTTACGCATTTGGATTCCGTGAGGGGTATGGCGAGTTCATGTGAGATTTTATTTTTTGACACAAGTTAGTGGAATATGAGACTTAGTAAGAAAAAACAAAAACAAAAACAAACAAAAAATTTCCGCTAACTTGGGCCAAAAAAAATGTCTGAATGGAGCCTTACAGGGGGGGGGTGAACAATGACAGGGGGGTGAACACCCATATAGACTCCCGGATCACCCCCCTGTCATTGATCACCCCCCTGGTAAGGCTCCATTCAGACGTCCGTATGTTTTTTACGGATCCATGGATCGGATCCGCAAAACACATGCGGACGTCTGAATGGAGCCTTACAGGGGGGTGATCAATGACAGGTGGGTGATCAATGACAGGGGGGTGATCACCCATATAGACTCCCTGATCACCCCCCTGTCACTGATCACCCCCCTGTAAGGCTCCATTCAGACGTCCGTATGATTTTTACGGATCCATGGATCCATGGATCGGATCCGCAAAACACATGCAGACGTCTGAATGGAGCCTTACAGGGGGGTTATCAATGACAGGGGGTGATCAGGGTGATCACCCCCCTGTCACTGATCAACCCCCTGCAAGGCTCCATTCAGACGTCCGTATGATTTTTACGGATCGATGGATACATGGATCGGATCCGCAAAACACATGCGGACGTCTGAATGGAGCCTTACAGGGGGGTTATCAATGACAGGGGGTGATCAGGATGATCACCCCCCTGTCACTGATCACCCCCCCTGTAAGGCTCCATTCAGACGTCCGCATGATTTTTACGGATCCATAGATACATGGATCGGATCCGCAAAACACATGCAGACTTCTGAATGGAGCCTTACAGGGGGGTGATCAATGACAGGTGGGTGATCAATGACAGGGGGTGATCAGGGAGTGTATATGGGTGATCACCCGCCTGTCATTGATCACCCCCCTGTAAGGCTCCATTCAGACGTCCGCATGTGTTTTGCGGATCCGATCCATGTATCCGTAAAAATCATGCGGACGTCTGAATGGAGCCTTACAGGGGGGTGATCAATGACAGGGGGTGATCAGGGAGTGTATATGGGTGATCACCCCCCTGTCATTGATCACCCCCCTGTAAGGCTCCATTCAGACGTCCGTATGATTTTTACGGATCCATGGATACATGGATCGGATCCGCAAAACACATGCGGACGTCTGAATGGAGCCTTACAGGGGGGTGATCAATGACAGGGGGGTGATCAATGACAGGGGGGTGATCAGGGAGTGTATATGGGTGATCACCCGCCTGTCATTGATCACCCCCCTGTAAGGCTCCATTCAGACGTCCGCATGTGTTTTGCGGATCCGATCCATGTATCCGTGGATCCGTAAAAATCATACGGACGTCTGAACGGAGCCTGACAGGGGGGGTGATCAATGACAGGGGGGGTGATCAATGACAGGGGGGTGATCAGGGAGTTTATATGGGGTGATCATGGGTGACCAGGGGTTCATAAAGGGTTAATAAGTGACGGGGGGGGGGTGTAGTGTAGTGTGGTGTTTGGTGCAACTTTACTGACCTACCTGTGTCCTCTGGTGGTCGATCCTAACAAAAGGGACCACCAGAGGACCAGGTAGCAGGTATATTAGACGCTGTTATCAAAACAGCGTCTAATATACCTGTTAGGGGTTAAAAAAAATCTGATCTCCAGCCTGCCAGCGAGCGATCGCCGCTGGCAGGCTGGAGATCCACTCGCTTACCTTCCGTTCCTGTGAGCGCGCGCGCCTGTGTGCGCGCGTTCACAGGAAATCTCGGCTCTCGCGGGAGGACGCGTATATGCGTCCACCCAGAAGAGCAGGGCCGCCGGCAGGACGCAATCCTGCGTACGGCGGTCCTGTAGAGGTTAAAGGGGTTGCCACCATTGGAGTGGGGGGGGGGGGCTAATTCCCACACCGTGACAATTTGTCATGGTGATATTGCAGGTACTCTCAATGCACCCGTTAGATAGGCGATCAGAAGATCACATGTTAAAGTCCCTTAGGGAGGAGTTAAAGTAAGTGGTTTTTTTTAAAAAAAGAAAAAAGTTTTATTTTATATTTAAAAAAGTTAAAATAAAATAAGAAAAATATAAAGATCATAGGTACCACCATGTCCCAAAATGCCCAAACTATTAGTATACAAATGTATTTATATTGTATGATAAACACTGTAATGTAAAAAAAATCTAAATGGCCTGTTTTTTTGTCGCTTCACTTCCCCAATAAATTACTAAAACGTGTTCAAACAGTCATACACCCAAAATAGTATTAATAAAACTACAGATCGCCCCATTTGAATATTTTTCCCAGCTTCCCACTACATCCTATGTAGGGTTAGATGAATCGGGTTTGGATTGCTGTATCTGAACCCGATTCTTTAAAAAACGTTGTTAAGAATATCGGCTCCGTCCTACTGTAAAATATATGGCCTCCGCGGAGGTCTTTCCATAGTTTCAGCAAATATCGTGAGGCTTACTTCGTCTCGCTTCTATCACAAGTTCCTTTTGTTTATTCGCATAAATTACTGTTTCAAAATACAAAGCTGAATTCTGCTTCGTGCCTCATTAGAAGCCGAGTTCAGCTTCATATTTTGATACAGTAATTTATGTGGCTAAACTAACTGACATGTGATAGAAGCGAGACGAAGTAAGTCTCACGATATTTGCTGAAACTTCGGAAATACCTCCAAGAAGCCAATACATTTTACAGTAGGACGGAGCCGATATTCTTAACATAGTGTTTAAAAGAATCGGCTTCGGATACAACAATCCAAACATAATTGGCTCAATATACAATATGAAATGGTGTCATTTGTATATACAACTTGTCCTGCAAAAAAAAAAAAAAGCCCTTGTACGGCTATGTGAACAGAAAAATAAAAAATGTATGGCCCGAAGAAGGTAGGGCAGTGGTTCTCAACCTTTCTACAGCCGTGACCCCTTAATACAGTTCCTCATGTTGTGGTGACCCCCAACCATTACATTTTTTTCCTTGCTACGTCCTAACTAATTTTGCTGCTGTTATGAATTGTAATGTAAATATCTGATATGCAGGATGTATTTTTATTGCTACAAATTGAACATAATTAAAGCAGAGTAATTAATCACAAAGACAAAATGTTGGGTACCCCTCAAATAAATAAATCAGTGGTGCTTCAAGTCCCCCCCAAATAAATAAATCTGAAGTGCTCAGGGTCCCCCAAATAAATAAATCAGCGGGGCTTCAGGTCTCCCCCAAATAAATAAATCAGCGGTGCTTCAGGTCCCCCCCCCCCAAATAAATAAATCAATGGTGCTCAGGGTCCCCCAAATAAATAAATCAGAAGTGCTCAGGGTCCCCCAAATAAATAAATCAGCGGTGCTTCATGTCCCCCCAAATAAATTAAGCCTTGCTCAGCCAAATAATTAAAATAAAATTAGCCAGGCTCAATTAAATCATTGGTGGCAGTGGTGCTCAGCGGCGGTGTCATTAACGAAAAAACTCGGACCTCAGCAGACAGGTGGCCCGACTTACCCGTCCAGACGTCAGGCTCCTTCAAGCACAGGCAGTGATAGGACATCACTTCCTGTGCGCGAGGATAAGGGGCCGCTGCCATTGTGCGGGCGACCCACAATAGGAAGCCTCAGGCGACCCCCCGGAAAGGGCCGATCGACCCCCAAAGGGGTCGCGACCCCTAGGTTGAGAACCACTGAGGTAGGGAGTAAAAAAACTAAATGAAAAAATGGAAAATGGCTGTGCCCTTGAGGGGTTATTGTTTACATTGGGAATGGATAGCATCAATAATCGGGACATCTAGTGAATCTAACAGGTCAGGCGACTTTCACATCTGCGCTTTCCCGTTCCGCTATTGAGATCCGTCATAGGATCAGGGGGAAAACGCTTCTGTTTTGTCCCAATTCATTGTCAATGGGGACAAAACTGAACGAAACGGAATGCTCCAGAATGCATTCCGTTCCGTTTGGTTGCGTCCACATCGCGAACAGAATAACACTGCAAGCAGCGGTTTTCTGTCCCCGATGTGGTACAGAACAAGACGGATCCGTCATGACTCACAATGTAAGTCAATGGGGGACGGATCCTTTTTCTCTAAAACAATAGAAAACGTATCCGTCCCCCATTGACTTTCAATGGAGTTCATGACGGATCCGTCTTGGCTATTTTAAAGATAATACAACCGGATCCATTCATAACGGATGCAGACGGTTGTATTATCAGTAACGGATCCAGCAAAAACGCTGGTGTGAAAGTTGCCTTAATTAAAAATTATAAATGCACAGAATAGTCTCATTGTGAATATCTAGGAGAAGTCTGCCATCCAGTGGTGAGAAGAGGTATTGTCGGTAACATAGAAAATGGGAGTCATTTTGGAAGATAGTACTGGAAAGATGAGCCTTTATGCACTGTTATAGCGGGAATGACATTAGTGTAATATATTCTTTATAAAAATTTACTTTTCATAATAAATGTGAATAAATGGTGAAAACTAATTCCACTTCCTACGGTTTATACTTGTCTTCCCTGCGCCAGGAGACGTGAGAAGTATCGGAATCGAAGAGCTGGGGGATCAATATCACTGACTCTGAAAAAAGCTCTACCTGCCGGACAAGAAAGGGGGGCTGTGGAGTCAGTAAAAACAAATTTCCAACTGTTTTTCCACACTTTCTGACATAAACGGCTCATGTATAATAATTGGTATTACCGTACAAATTAAAGGGGTATTCCGGTAAAGTAACTTAACACACAGAGCATCATGGTGCCTGATCTTCCCTCACAAAACTACAACCCCCACAATCCCTAGCTTTCCTGCTCTGAGTTTGTGCTTGTCCGTGAGTGTCGATGTTTGATTGTCTGCCTGATCTACAGTCCGGTCACCCCCGTCACTCAGTAATCTCCAGCACACAAGACATTTAGCCAGAGAACTGATAGCAGCACACTGAGCATGCTCGGCCTCGCAAAGGCTCAGAACTACAGGTCGAGGCCATGGTAATTCATGAGGATACACAGTGGGTAGCAGAGGAAGAAAACTACTTTTATAACTACTGAACGGTAAATATGTGAAGTTTACATTATATTAGATAATTATTGATGATGAATTAGTCTAAAACATAAGTTATATTTATTAGGGATCGACCGAGTATCGGTTTTACCGATATTATCGGCCATTATTCAGGATTTTGACAGTTATCGGTATCTGCATCTATTTTGCCGATATACCGATAACGTATCGGGAACAAGGATCGCGCTGCTGACAGCGCTCTCCGTGTTCCCTCAGCAGCACAGGGGAGAAGGAAGCAGTGTCTCCTCCCCCTGTGCTGCTGCTGCCACCAATGAGAGGGAGGACAAGAGGAGGGGCGGGGCTATGGCCACTGTGCCACCAATGAGAGCAGGGAGGACAAGAGAAGGGGAGGGGCTATGGCCACTGCGCCACCAATGAAGATACCTCTCTCATTAATTCATATACAGGAGGCGGGAGCTGCAGAATCACATAGCCGGCTCCCGACCTCTATGACAAGTAGCTGCGATCCGCGGCAGTTAACCCCTGCCGCACCTGAGGAATTAACTACTGCAGATCGCAGCTACTTGTCATAGAGGTCGGGAGACGGCTATGTGATTCTGCAGCCAGCTCCCGCCTCCTGTATATGAATTAATAAGAGAGTTATCTTCATTGGTGGCGCAGTGCACCCCCCCCCAACCCCAGTATTGAAAACATTGGTGGCGCAGTGCGCCTCCCCCACCCAAGCCCCCTAGTATTGGTGGCAGTGGCCACAGTGTCCCCTCTCCCCTCCTCCTCAGTGGCAGTTCCCATCGGAGCCCCAGCAGTGTAACTGGGCTGCTGCATACAAGCTCCGGCTCCTCCAATCATCACACGAGGGAGCTGGAACATACCCAGAAGAGCGCGCTTTTTAGTAACACACACACGCTCAGATGCCGTGGTCAGGTTTAACCACAGCATCTGAAGTGTTAAATGTCCACGACCATGAGCCGCGGGTGTCTGCTGTATGAAACAGCAGGCACCCTGCAGCTATGGCGCCCGCTCCGCTCAAGAGTGGGCGCCACCTTTAAAGACCCAGCCAGCGCCGTACCAGTATGGCGCTGGTCGGGAAGTGGTTAAAGGGGTTCTACAGTATTCCTATATTGATGACTGATCCTCAGTATGGTTTTATACAGTATTTTAAGGCAAAAAATGTTTTATACCTTTTTGTTTGCACTTTAATTATTTGTCCCCTTTGGGGTATAATTTTCTACCATGGTTACATGCTCCACATTTATACCGATACTCATTGTTCCATCCATTACCTTTTCCTTTCTTTCTTTCAAGCCGATGTCTAGTGACTATTTGATTAGAACTATCCATCATAAGGCATGTAGGGACATGTAAGTAACCTCCATCTGATGTTTTTTTAGATGGCTTATCCAGCCTCTTGCAATATGATTGGATGTGAGTGAGACATGTTTTGTGTCCCCATCTACATATTGGTGGCTTGAGATAATAGAGACATATAAGGTTTACATATTCCCTTTGGTTATAGTGGATCTAGGACCTTTTCGCTGGTCATGTGACGGTCACGTGTGCCGATGACGCGCTACGCATGTGATTTGAGATGCGAGCGATGATTGGCTGTACAGGGTGTAGCTATTGGATTAGGTGTGGCCACATCCTTGATCCTGATGACGGCGGCACGGCACGCCCACATCGGAACGTGATGACGTCACGGACATGCGCAATAGGTTTGTCGAGGCGCCGACTTGAGTTACAAACATGGCTGAGGTTATCGGATGGTACACATTGCTTTTATTATTCACTACAGACAGTCTGATTGGAGCCCAGACCATTTTAATTGTCACATATGTGTTGACTTGATTGAGCCCTCAGTTGATTGGCTCTACTATGTCACAGGAGTGGCTAGTGTGGTGTATATATGACTGCCCTCTGTATACTTGATGAAGGCTACTGCGTAGCCGAAACGTCGTATCTTTGTGTGTGCACTCTTGGCTCCCATTACACAGTCACACCGGACATGCTGCTGTGAAGCTTTTTTGCTATCTACCACTGATCCTCAGGATAGGTCATCGATATGTGATTAGTGGGGGGCTGACACCTGGCACCCCCACCGATCAGCGGTTTGAACAGGCCATGGCGCTCTGGCGAGCACTGCGGCTACTTCCTAGGCCAGTGACGTCACGTTAACGGGTCACATGACCTAGACGCAGCTCAGTCTCATTCTAGTGAATGAGCTGCAATACCCAGCGCGGCCACTATACCATATCTAGCGCTGTGCTGGAGGCTGCAGTGTTCACTGGAGCGCTGTGGGCTCCTCTGATCAGTTGGGGTGTGGGGAGTCGGACCCCCACCAATCAGATATGGATGACCTATCCTGAGGAAAAGTCATCGATATAGGGGTCCTATATTGAGCTGGGAAAATGGACGTTGAGCTCGAATTGGTTGTTTTGGGCAATGAAAAATGATGTCATCTCTGTTACTGTGGGGATTTATGGAGGAGGAACTGGTGTAAAGGAAAACTGGCTTAGTTGCCCATAGCAACCAATCAGATTCCACCTTTCATTTTTCAAACCTACTTTGGAAAATAAAAGGTGGCATCTGATTGGTTGTTATGGGCAACTAAGCCAGTTTTCCTTTACACCAGTTTCGATAAATCTCCCCCTTCAGTTCTTTGCCAAAACTAGCTCAACTAGTAAAAAAAAAAAAAAATCATAAAATTATTAGCAGTAATTAAAATGGCTTTATTATTAAAAAGAAAAAAGTATAACTAAGTGACATTACCTCACTATAGGTCACTTCCCGACATTTCTCACACAGTCAGCTAAGCCTACCGCCTGTCTGCACCATAAATCACGTGTCACTCTTTGCCCTATCATAACCTGTCCCGGGAGTCAGGTGACCTCAACTCCCCCGCGCAGTCAGGGTATGACGTCATTCGTGTCTTTTCCTTCCCGCCATTTCTGCCGCTCCAGCTGTTCTCCACACACACACACACACACACAGGTGACGTCTCCCTCGAGCCCGCAGTCACGTCAGCGATCACATGTCAGCGCTGAAAGTCATGTGACTAGCAACCGCTTCCCCGCGCACCCTCCCTCCTGTCAGAGCGGCGAGGATGGCGGCGGAGGCGGCTGCTGCTCCCGGCGCCGTCCTCCTCTTCCTGCTCTCCCTGTCTCCACGACCCTCGTCTGCCTGGCTGCTCGGTCTCCGCCCGGAGGACACGGTGGGCGGTCGAGTGTCCCTTGAGGGAGGCACCCTGAGGGCTGCCGAGGGGACCCGCTTCACCCTGCGCCTCTACTTCCAGCCCCCGCTGTCGGCCCAGCAGCAGCAGCTGAATCCTCAGCAGCCGAGCCCCGCGGGTAACGGCTCCAGCCCCCCGCCCAAAGTGGTGTTCATCGAGGAGCCCAGGGCAGGAGGGGACCCGTGTGTGGACGAGGGGGCCTGGGCTTCGGACGTGGAGGTGCTCGGCCCTCTGCAGCCCTCCCCTCACGGAGGTTCGGCCCTGGTGGAAGTCAGAGTCCGGGAGCTGCGGAAAGGGGAGCGGGGCAAGCTCTTCTCCCTGTGCGCCTTTGACGGGCGGCACTGGGAGCACCATGGAGGCGAGCACTTTGTGCTGGAGGTCCGGGAGGCCGCCGAGGCGATGCCGGCCTGGCTGCGGGCGCTGGTGGCGCTGCTGCTGCTCGCCATGTCCGCGCTCCTCAGCGGCCTCCGCCTCAGTCCTGCTCTCCCTGGACCCGGTGGAGCTGCGGGTGCTGCAGAACAGCGGCTCCCCCGCGGAGAAGGAGCACGCCTGGAGGGTGCAGACGGTGCGGGCCCGGGGCGCCTACCTGCTGTGTACCCTGCTGCTGGGCAACGCTCTGGCCAACGCCTCCCTGGCCGGCTGGCTGTGCTCGTCCCTCCCCGCGGAGCCCTGGCTGGCCGTGCTGCTGTGCACCGCCTGCGTCTTTCTGTGCGGGGAGGTGGCGCCCTACTCGGTGTGCTCCCGGCACGGCCTGGCCATCGCCTCCCGCACCCTGTGCCTCACCCGTCTGCTGATGGCCGTCACCTTCCCGGTGTCCTACCCGCTGAGCCGCCTGCTGGACTGGGCCCTGCGCCAGGAGATCAGCACCTTCTACACCCGCGAGAAGCTGCTGGAGATGCTGCGGGCGGCCGATCCCTACAACGACCTGGTGAAGGAGGAGCTGAACATCATCCAGGGCGCCCTGGAGCTCCGCACCAAGGTGGTGGAGGACGTGCTCACCCCGCTGGGGGACTGCTTCATGCTGCGCTCGGACGCCGTGCTCGACTTCAGCACCGTGTCCGAGATCCTGCGCAGCGGCTACACCCGCATCCCGGTCTACGAGGGCGACGAGCGGGCCAACATCGTGGACATCCTGTTCGTCAAGGACCTGGCGTTCGTGGACCCCGATGACTGCACCCCGCTGCAGACCGTCACCCGCTTCTACCACCGCCCGCTGCACTGCGTCTTCAATGACACCCGGCTGGACGCGGTGCTGGAGGAGTTCAAGAAGGGTGAGGGCTGCGGGCGGAGCCGCACATAGATCCCGCACAGCGCCTGCCACCCCCGGGTGTTCCTGTCTGATGTCAGCATGGAAGGTCACAGGCCTGTATCCTGTGCTGTTATCATCATCACCCACGCACCTGCATCCATCATCAGCATCACCTGCATCCATCATCAGCATCCCCCGCACCTGCATCCATCATCAGCATCCCCTGCATCCATCATCTGCATCCATCATCAGTATCCCCCCGCTCCTGCATCCATCATCCGCATCCCCCCATCAGCATCCCCCTGCACCTGCATCCATCATCAGCATCCCCCTGCATCCATCATCAGCATCCCCCCGCACCTGCATCCATCATTAGCATCCCCCGCACCTGCATCCATCATCAGCATCCCCCGCACCTGCATCCATCATCAGCATCCCCCCACCTGCATCCGTCATCAGTATCCCCCGCACCTGCATCCATCATCCCCTGCATCCATCATCAGCATCCCCCCACCTGCATCCATCATCAGCATCCCCCGCACCTGCATCCATCATCAGCATCCCCCCGCACCTGCATCCATCATCAGCATCCCCCGCACCTGCATCCATCATCAGCATCCCCTGCACCTGCATCCGTCATCAGTATCCCCCGCACCTGCCTCCATCATCCCCTGCATCCATCATCAGCATCCCCCCACCTGCATCCATCAGCATCCCCCGCACCTGCATCCATCATCCCCTGCATCCATCATCTGCATCCATCAGCATCCCCCGCACCTGCCTCCATCATCAGCATCCCCTGCATCCATCATCAGCATCCCCCCCACCTGCATCCATCATCAGCATCCCCCGCACCTGCATCCATCAAAAGCATCCCCCCCACCTGCTTCCATCATAAGCATCCCCTGCATCCATCATCGGTATCCCCCGCACCTGCATCCATCATCAGCATCCCCCGCACCTGCATCCATCATCCCCCGCACCTGCATCCATCATCAGCATCCCCTGCATCCATCATCCCCCCCACCTGCATCCCTCATCAGCATCCCCCGCACCTGCATCCCTCATCAGCATCCCCCGCACCTGCATCCCTCATCAGCATCCCCCGCACCTGCATCCATCATCAGCATCCCCCACACCTGCATCCATCATCAGCATCCCCCTGCATCCATCATCAGCATCCCCTGCATCCATCATCAGCATATCCCCGCACCTGCATCCATCATCAGCATCCCCCACCTGCATCCCTCATCAGCATCCCCGCACCTGCATCCATCATCCCCCGCACCTGCCTCCATCATCAGCATCCCCCCGCACCTGCCTCCATCATCAGCATCCCCGCACCTGCCTCCATCATCAGCATCCCCCGCACCTGCCTCCATCATCAGCATCCCCCGCACCTGCCTCCATCATCAGCATCCCCCGCACCTGCCTCCATCATCAGCATCCCCCGCACCTGCCTCCATCATCAGCATCCCCCCGCACCTGCCTCCATCATCAGCATCCCCCCGCACCTGCATCCTTCATCAGCATCCCCCGAACCTCAGCATCCCCTGCATCCATCATCAATATCCCCCTGCATCCATCATCAGAATCCCCCGCACCTGCATCCATCATCAGTATCCCGCTGCATCCATCATCAGCATCCCCCCGCACCTGCATCCGTCATCAGCATCCCGCTACACCTGCATCCATCATCCCCGCACCTGCATCCGTTATCAGCATCCCCGCACCTGCATCCCTCATCAGCATCTTCCACACCTGCATCCATCATCAGCATACACCTGCATCCATCATCAGCATCCCCCGCACCTGCATCCCTCATCAGCATCTTCCACACCTGCATCCCTCATCAGCATCCCCCGCACCTGCCTCCATCATCAGCATCCCCCCGCACCTGCCTCCATCATCAGCATCCCCTGGCACCTGCATCCGTCATCGGCATCCCCGGCACCTGCATCCATCATCAGCATCCCCCGCAGCTGCGTCCATCATTGGCATTACTTACATCCGTCATCGGCATCCCCCGCACCTGCATACCCTGGCACCTCATCCATCGTCCCCTGCATCCGTCATCGGCATCCCCCGCACCTGCATTAATCATCAGCATCCCCTGGCACCTCATCCATCATTCCCCGCACCTGCATCCGTCATCAGCATCACCTGTATCCGTCATCAGCATCATCTGCGTCTGTGTTCGGCAATACTTGCATCCATCATCGGCATCACCTGCATCCGTCATCGGCCTCCCCCGCACCTGCATCTATCATCCTCTCTACCTGCATCCATTATCTAGCATCCCCTGCACCTGTGTCCATCATTAGTGTCCTCTGTACCTGCATCCATCATCTTGCATCCCTCTGCTGTACATCAGATGTATATTCCCCAGCCTGTTGCAGTCATCAGCCGCTCCATCCTACTACATTATAACGTGGTATCCCTCATCTCCAGGCTGTGTCCTCTTCTACCGTCATCTACATGGTATCCACAGCCTATATCCTCCTCACTAATCATATGCATCCTACGTATTATATCATATAATTAGTATCCCCCCAGCCTGTATCTTCCCTCACTAGTCATCTACATCCTATATACATTATATACCTAGTATCTACAGCCTGTATCCTCCTCTCTACAGTCCACAGCATCCCCAGCTCCTACATATTACATTATATAACTAGTATCCCCCCCCCCAGCCTGTATCCTCCTCATTACTTTCCCCTGTCTTAGTATTAACCAGCTCAGTGCTCATCCCTCGCACGCCGATCCCTGTACCCTCCTCCATTATCCCCGGTGCTACTCCTATACTTTTATTATCGAACACTTTCAAGATGTATCTTCCACTTTCATCCGGCCATTGTCTTGTCACTGGCCGTTGTCGGGCTGTAATGTCGTCACTCAGATCTAGGGTTGTTTCGATACCAAAATTTTGATTCGGTTTCGATACCATAAAAAAGTATTGCGATACTCGATACCATTCGATACCAAACGGGAAAAAAAAATACCAAAAAAGCCGCGTGCATTCCGTATTTTATGGAACGTCCAGCCCATAATTGAACAGTCCGATCCTATTTTTTTGGGGGGGGGCAAGGTGACTAAAAATAATTGCGAATCGTGCGTTTTTTTTTTTTTTCTGTTATGGCGTTCACCGCATAGGAGTTTTTTTTATATATTTTAATAGTTTGGACTTTTTAGACGTGGCAATATGTAATGTGTTTATTTATTGTTTGTATATGTAGAATTAGGAAAGGGGGTGATTTATACTTAATAATTATTTTTTTTTATTTAAAAAGGGACTCCCTCCCTCCTTCCTAACTGTCTGCGCGCGCGCTGAGCGCCATAAGTGGAGGTCTAGTATCGAAAAGATGAACATCCTGATACCGAATCGATACTGGCATAAAAGTATCGATTGAGTATCGAAAGTTTGATACCCGAAACAAGCCTACTCAGATCCTGCCACATGATGTTCCGCATCACTGTCTCCTATATCTGACATTATTGTTAGTAGTAGTAATTTTGTAAATCGGCTCCTCTCCCGTTTGCAGTTATTTCGCTGACATCTCGTATATCTCAGTCCTGTATTTCTCACCATCACTCGCACTACTGTACCATGCAAAAATAGTGATTTCACAGCTGTACAGTAAATGTAATTCTGTTCCAGCTGTGGACAACCCAAATGACCGTCCTTCACATGTCATCGCGTATGCGGTGCTTACAACCATATTACTTGTAGAACGTATCACTGGCCGGTATCTCCTTCACGACCCCCGCATCGTCCATGCCGGCATCTCCTGTTTTTAGGCTCATCCTGTACTTGATCATTTGATCAGTTCCATTCTGGATTATAAAAGGAACACGTGATCGGTTTTGTCCGCCTCTCTATTACTATGTATTATCATCTTAGTTTAGTATATTGCCATTACCCATGCTGGAAGCTGTAGCCAAGCATCACTATGCTACCATCGCTGGCCTGTATCATCTTCCCCAGTCCGAGGCTCTGCTTGTTCTATCTTACTGTTCGTGGTTGGTTTAGAAAATTTTAGAAATTTTTGGATACCCTAGTAGTATATCTTGAGTGAATAAAGGCTAGCCCCTCATTCACTTTGTTCTTAAACAGGCTGAAGCAGAGAAATACAGCAGTGTGGTCCAAAATGGGCCCAGATTGTAGCTGTCACTAGTGCATGCTGCTGTCTGAGCGGGCAGCATGAAGTAGCGGACAGGTTCCCATTGAATGTGCAATGCTTTATTTTCACTGTGGTGGCGCTGCAGGGAAATTGGATACCTGTTGTTGATCACTGAGGGTCCCAAAACCGCAACCATTTTATTTTCGAGGAACGGTCTACCAAAAGAGTTCATCCAAAGCAGACCATCAACATACAGTATATAGAGATGTTGTTGCAGAGTAAATTTAAAGGGGTTGGCCCATCTGGGACATTGATGGCATAGCGCTAGGATATGCCGTCAATGCCAGATAGGTGTGGGTCCCACCTCAGGGACCTGTTCCTATCTCCAGAACGGGGGCCCTGAAGTGGTAGATAGAGTACGCAGTGTGCTCTCAATTCATCACTATGAGAGTTCCAAAAAATGGCCGATCATCTATGCTCAGCTGTTTTCAGAAGGCCCATAGTATTGAATGGAGACCTCACCGTGCAGGCGCGGCCACCTCTCCACCGCTGTTTGCCTGCTGGAAATAGTCGAGCCAGCACTTTCGTAACTCCCATAGCAGTGAACAGAGGGTGGCCACACATGTGCGGCTGCTCTCCGTTCACTTTGGGGGGCCCTGTTCTGGAGATAGGTGGGACTAACACGTGGCATTGATTGAATTTTTTAGCGACATGCCATCAATGTCCCAGATGGGCCAACCCCTTAATGCATAATGCCGCACATGTATGGCATTATGCGCCCGCACTAGTATGGAGTGGGCTGCTGTGGTGAGCCCGCTCCATATGCGGCGGGTGCTGGCTGTATCATACAGCAGGCACCAGGCCGCAATGACTGAGAACGGCGATAGCCATTTAACCCTTCAGATGCCGCATTCAAAGCTGATTGCGACATCTGTGGGGTTAGGCAGAGGGAAGCAGCTCCCTCTGTCTTCTGATCAGAGCCCCAGCAGTGAAATTGGGAGGCTGCAATCCGTTACCATGGCAGCCTGGACGCTGCTGAAGCCTTCCGGGCCTGCCACGATAAGTTCCCTGCTGCTCTGTGCACGAGGCAGAGCGTAGCAGGGACAGATAAAGGATCACAAGATCCCACGTTCTAGCCCTCTAAGGGGGCTAATGGGTAATAAATAAAAAGTTTAGATAAAATAAAAGTAAACATATTAAAAGTTTAAATCACCCCCCTTTCCAAATTTTACATATAATAAAAAATAAGCAAATTGGAAATTGTTGCTGCGTCCAAAAAATGTGTGAACTATTAAAATATTTCTTTGCGGTGAATGCCATAACAAAAAAATTGAAAAATGCAATTTGCCATCTTGTCCCCCCCCCCTCCCCCAAAAAAAAAATCTAATCACAGTGATCAAAAAGTCTTACATACCACAAAAATGGTACCAGTAAAAATTACATTTCGTTACACAAAAAACAAGCCCCACACAGCTCTGTAGACCGAAATATAAATAAATAATGTCTGAATATGGCAAAAAAAAAACTATATAAATGTGGTATCGGGTAGCGGCGCTCCTGTGTGCACCACTGCCTTCTCCGTGCTCACCAAGCTCAGCGCCATACATTTTATAGTGGCTGTGCTTGGCATTCACCTGAAGGTGACATCACTGGCCTAGGCAGAGAGGGCTGCGGCGCTCACAGGAGTGCTGGTTCCTTCTCAAACCTCTGATCGGCGGGGATCCTAGGAGTTGGACCTCCATCGATCAGATCTCGGAAAACCCCTTTAAGTGATGTGTCAAAAGATGCATAACCATGCTAATGCTACAAGTCCTCAGCCATACCACAGAGAGAACATTATCCAAGTACGATAACGGCAGCAGCGTCCGACTTCTGAATTTCTTCTTTATTTAAAGCCAAAACATATACATACGAGATACAATCAATGTATGTTTCAATAAAGTCAATGAAATGTTTTCCCCACTGTGGTCGAACGCTGTACAATCATTAACTAATTAGGACCATTTAGTCGGTCTGCATTGTCAATGGCCACGTGGCACCCGCAATCCGGCATGACCATTAACAATGCAGACTGACTAAACAGTGCGCTCATAATTAATCGAAGCCTGCCGCAGCTCATGTGGCCGTGCCGTAGGGTTGTACCTTAAAGGGGTTGTGCAAGAGTAGGAGAGGTAATGTCAAACCCCCCCCCCCCCATTCTGTGGGACCTGCAATGGGAAGCATAGGTCCCTGCTCCTTCTCCTCCAGGCCTGCGATGCTCCTGTGGGGTCCAGCAATGTCAACACCGTGTGCTGTCCGCATCAGTATGTCCGTTCCGTAGCCCTGCCCCCCCAAAAAATATAGAACATGTCCTATTGTCTGTTTTAGGCATTGTTACAATGGATCCGCAAAAAAAAAACGGATGGCATCCGTTTTTTTTTTGGGCGGATCCGCAATTTGCGGACTGCAAAACACATACGGTCGTGTGCATGTAGCCTTATAAGTCAGATAAAAACTATTGCATGCAGCAGTTTTGGGTCTAGCCGACAGTCGGCATTTGTGTTGGATCAGGAAACCGGATCCTCCTGCCGCAAATACAAACGCAGCCTAAGATGCTCTCAGTGGATGTAAAGTACCAGACACAAGCATACAGTACATTTTTAAATACTTTCACCAAGATACAAATCAGTGTTCAATACACTGTCCACTAAGATGCATCGGCTGATTGATGTGCCAGGGTCATATTACATTTTCATATCCTGGCCCTTACTAAATGCATCCCTGCACACAGTATACAGGCAGGGACACTTACACTAGGCTTCATGCATGCAGGCATATTACGGATCCATACAACCTTGCGCTATTTTCAGCATCCAGAATAACAGACCCCCAATAACTGGTGGAATGGGTCAGTTAAGTTTCTCCAGTATCATTTTGAAAAACACATTAGGGGAGTCATTTATTAAACAGAAATACACCTAAATTAGGCGTATTTCTGGGTCAAATTGCGGAGCAAAGGTCCTTGGTGATGCAATCTGCGACTTCTCCCCGCTCACGCCAGGTCTAAAAAAAGTGGGCAGGGAAGGGTACAGGCTGGCAAACTGTTTTAGGCTCCATTCAGATGTCCTTAGTGCATTGCGGATCCGCAATACACCCGGCCGGCACCCCCATAGAGCTGCCTATTCTTGTCCACAATTGCGGACAAGAATAGGACATACTCTATTTTTTTCCGGAGCTGCGGACCGAAAGATCGGGGCCGCGCTCCGGAAAGGCGGATGCGGAGATCACATAGTGTGCTCTCCTTATCCATTCAGTCCCCATAAAGAATGAAGGGTCCGCACCTGTTCCGAACATTTGCGGAACGGGTGCGGACAACATTTGCAGACGTGTGAATGGAGTCTAAGGCATAGAAAATGGTCTAAATGTAAGACAGCAAGGAAGCTGGTAAAGACTGGCATCTAAAACACTGGTCTGGTCCTAATAAATGTTACCCATAAAGTTTATAGCCACAAGTGTGAACAGAGCTTAACTTTCACTGGGAAAATAAATGAAAAGATGTTCGTACATTTTTCCTGCTGTAGACAGTAAGCTGACGACAGTTTCACTTTTGGATCGTAACAGGTAAATCTCACCTGGCCATCGTACAGCGGGTCAATAACGAAGGGGAAGGCGATCCGTTTTATGAAGTGATGGGAATTGTTACCCTAGAAGATATCATAGAAGAGATTATAAAGTCAGAGATCCTAGACGAGACCGATCTGTACAGTAAGTAGCACATTTACGGCTGTGCCATTGTGTCGCATCTGTACAATTGTATGCATTTTGTCATTCACTACGGTTCTTTATTGAAACATATTTTGCAGAATAAGGGGCCCCATGCAAACGTGATAGTGCCGCAGGGTGTGTGCATGGAGCAATAGAGCGGCACACTGTGACACCAAAATGATTCAGAGGCAGGGGCGTACACAGGTCTCATAGGGCCCTAGAGCAAAACTTAGTATGGGCCCCCTGCACCTAGTTTCCCAGTGCACGTGCACCAATCACTCCCAGACAATGCAGAACATGTGCAATGTCCTAGATTTACATTTATGTTAATCAAGTGGAAGAACATTTTTAAGTAAATACAAAATATAATAAAAAAAAGTTGACTTTGGGCTCACCCATTTTATCCAACTTTTATGTCGGAAGAAGTGGAACAGGTGCTTCAAGTATATGGTGCTGATTCTGAACACCATGGGGGACATTTATCAAACTGGTGTAAAGTAGAACTGGCTTAGTTGCCCATAGCAACCAATCAGATTTCACCTTTCATTTTTCACAGCTCCTTTGAAAAAATGAAAGGTGGAATCTGATTGGTTGCTATGGGGAACTAAGCCAGTTCTACTTTACACCAGATTGATAAATCTCCACCAGAAAACTGGCAAAAATACATTGCTAAATCTACTTCTCTTCTATTACAAAGCTGGCTGCCTGCAGCCACCACTAGGGGGAGCTCAGTGAATAGGAATTAATACAACTACCATAGAAGCTGTAATAATCTCTGAATTGAGCTCCCCCTAGTGGCCGCTGCGTGAAAATGCAGTGTTTTCACCTAAGGAAGAGAAGAACAAGTTCCCTGCTGTGTCCCCCTCCACTGGGCCCCATAGCAGTTGCGTGGTCTGCCTCTATTGCAGGTACGCCAATGTTTAGAGCAGGGGTGCACAACCTTTTTTGGTCTGGGGGCCGCATTGTCACATCGCTCTATTTCAAGGGGCCACACATAAAATTATGTTGATTGGCGCTCATCTGCCTATTACGCAAGCCAGTGCAAAGTGACTGGGGTGAAGTGATCGCTGCCACAGTCATGCTGCAGATAATCGGACATCTTTCATCCTGATAAAATATGCAAATCAGCTGACAAATGAGCAATTCCTTGTTTATCGACTGATCAGCTGCACGATTATACCGGCCAGATATAAGATATGAGCGCTCCTTATGAACACTTGTTCCCAGTAATTGTCCCAAATATCGTGCTGCAGCATAGCCCCTGGAACCGAAGAGTTATACTTACCTGCTCCCCACTGCTCTGGTCCTTCGAACTGCCCCCACTGTTTACACCTGGCAGTGCATGGACATGGTCATACACCACTCCAGACAATGACTGGCTTAGGCGGTGATGTGGCCACAAGCAGCGTGTCACTGCTGAAGCCAGTCATTGACTGGAGTGGTGTATGACCATGTCCATGCACTGCCAGGTGTAAACAGAGCAGGAACCGAAAGATGGAGGCAGTGCAGAGGACCAGAGCGGAGTGGAGCAGGTAATTATGAATTTCAGAGTTTGAAATAATGAATTTTCTATTGGCAGGAGATGGTGATAACCAGTGAGCTCCGTCCTCTGCAGTGAAGGAAAATGCTGATTTATAAATAGGAGGCAGGATGGAAGGAAATGTCACGATTTTTCTGGTAAAAATGATTTTTAACAAGTTCCTGCAGCGTGGCTACAAAATTATTTAAAAAATGATTTAAAAAAATTGAAAACTAAATAAATTAAAAAATAAAATAAAAAGGAAAAAGTGCTTAATAAAAGAGAGTGTTCACTGTCCCACCACAGTCTTTTTATGAAAAAGTGCAAAATTTAAAAAAGTGACAGTGTCCCTTTTTTAAATTTTGCGCTTTTTCATAAAAAGACTGTGGTGGGACAGTGAACACTCTCTTTTATTAAGCACTTTTTCCTTTTTATTTTATTTTTTAATTTATTTAGTTTTCTAATTTTTTAAATCATTTTGTAACTTTTTTTTAAATAGATTTTTAGCACATAATTTGTCCCCAAGAGGTCACTGAAAGACCTTTGGGAGACAATAAGTGACTTTTTTGGTACTATTTCCACTGTAACTAGAGCATCCAAATGAGCCCCAGTTACAGGGAAACCAGCCTGCTGCGGAGGCTTTGTACCAGGGCAGAGCTCCTCTGTTCCCGAGACACCCAGCGATCACGTGATCGCTGGGTCCACACTGCAGAGCACTCATAGAGGAGAAGGCAGAAGCGCTAATAAAGCGCTTCTGTCTTCTCCTCGGCTTCCCCGCTCTCACTTATAGCCGGGGACCCTTTCTGCTCCTGCTACAGTGCAGGAGCAAAACCTGTGATCCATCTGCTGTGCGGCGCTCTGTGCAGAAACACAGCTGATTGCAGGATCAGCTGTGTTTCTGCCCAGCAGGACGGGGGCCGCAAACCATGGCTCTGGGGGCCGCATGCGGCCCGCGGGCCGCAGGTTGTGCACCCCTGGTTTAGAGGGACGCCATCCATCAGTACAGAACATCTACATATCCATTTTTTATTGCATTGTAATCTTGTTATAATTGTACACAGGGGAAATATCGGTAAGATCTGATCTGTGACTCGTCCCTAGACGCTGGTCAGTTGCATATTTATCATTGAGGCAGACCACACCACCGTTATGGGGCCTGTGATGAGCAAGGGGCTGGAGACAGAATTCCTTCTGTATCCTCATCTAGAGCTAGAGCATTTTCCAGGAGCTGCTACTGGGGGAGGGAGGATGTGACTTCATGGAGATTTATAGAACTTGAGTTCAGTGGTGGCTGTATGTGGCTGTATTCCTATGCACTGAGCTCCCCCTAGTGGCAGCAGCAGAGACAGTTTTTATTATCTACTTTGGGAATGGGATTAAAAATTGCATTGAGGAATTTTCAATGCATTAATGCTAACTGTTTGGTTTAAATACACTCATTGACTAAAATAAAATATTGCACCCAGATAAAAATGTTGGATTGCTGCTAACATTACAGTACGTCTCAGGCAGATATGCAGATGATTACTGGTGTGGTCTGATTAGACACTAGGTCTTGCCACCTGGACTTCTACGGACTGGAACCGTATCGTCTTTAGCAACAAATCCTGGTTCTGGTCAGGTCTGAGTATGGAGACCTGGTGGTGAGCGCTTCAATCCTGCCTTTACTGTAGAGCAATAAACTGCCCCCACTGCTGGTGAGAAGATCTGGGGAACCATCACATACGACAGTCGGTCACCCCTAGTAGTGATACCAGGGACACTAACAGCTCAGCGATATGTGCAGGACATCCTGCCGCCACATGTGTTCCTCTCATGGAAGGGCTTCCAATTGGCATTTTTCAGCAGGATAATGCTCGCCATTTTTCTCACAATCAAGTGAGACCAGCTGGGACGCCAACTTTAGCAACCTACGAGTGTGCAGGATCCACAGGCCCAGCCATAACATCTGTGGGTGTGAATGTGCCGTAGGATACCATACAGAACCTATATGCCGCCATGCCTACCATATCTCATATCCAGGCTAGAGGCCGTATCTCATCTTGTATCCAAGCTAGAGGCCGTATCTCAACTTGTTAGCAGGCTAGAGGCCGTATCTCATCTTGTATCCAGACTAGAGGCTGTATCTCATCTTCTATCCAGGCTAGAGGCCATATCTCATCTTGTATCCAGACTAGAGGCTGTATCTCATCTTCTATCCAGGCTAGAGACCGTATCTAATCTTGTATCAAGGCTAGAGGCCATATCTCATCTTATATCCAGGCTAGAAGCTGTATCTCATCTTGTATGCAGGCTAGAGGCTGTATTTCATCTTGTATCCAGGATAGAGGCTGTATCTCATCTTGTATCCAGGCTAGAGGCCGTATCTTATCTTGTATCCAGGCTAGAGGCCGTATCTCAT
The DNA here is from genome assembly GCF_014858855.1 of Bufo gargarizans. Taxonomy (NCBI): domain Eukaryota; kingdom Metazoa; phylum Chordata; class Amphibia; order Anura; family Bufonidae; genus Bufo; species Bufo gargarizans. Next base: position 346,862,311 of record NC_058085.1, on the reverse strand, counting down.
CTTGTATCCAAGCTAGAGGCCGTATCTCAACTTGTTAGCAGGCTAGAGGCCATATCTCATCTTGTATCCAGACTAGAGGCTGTATTTCATCTTGTATTCAGGATAGAGGCTGTATCTCATCTTGTATCCAGGCTAGAGTCCGTATCATCTTGTATCCAGGCTAGAGGCTGTATCTCATCTTGTATCCAGGCTAGAGGCCGTATCTTATCTTGTATCCAGGCTAGAGGCCGTATCTCATCTTGTATCCAAGCTAGAGGCCGTATCTCAACTTGTTAGCAGGCTAGAGGCCATATCTCATCTTGTATCCAGACTAGAGGCTGTATCTAATCTTCTGTCCAGGCTAGAGGCCGTATCTAATCTTGTATCAAGGCTAGAGGCCATATCTCATCTTATATCCAGGCTAGAAGCTGTATCTGATCTTGTATGCAGGCTAGAGGCTGTATTTCATTTTGTATCCAGGCTAGAGGCAGTATCTCATCTTGTATCCAGGCTAGAGGCCGTATCTCATCTTGTATCCAGGCTAGAGGCTGTATCTCATCTTGTATCCAGACTAGAGGCCGTATCTCATCTTGTATCCAGACTAGAGGCCGTATCTCATCTTGTATCCAGGCTAGAGGCCGTATCTCATCTTGTATCCAGGCTAGAGGCCGTAACTCATCTTGTATCCAGGCTAGAGGCCGTATATTATGTTATATCAAGGCTAGAGGCCGTATATTATCTTGTATCCAGGCTAGAGGCTGTATCTCATCTTGTATGCAGGCTAGAGGCCGTATCTCATCTTGTATGCAGGCTAGAGGCCGTATCTCATCTGGTATCCAGGCCAGAGGCTGTATCTTATCTTGTATCCAGGCTAGAAGCTGTATCTCATCCTGTATCCAGGCTAGAGGCTGTATCTCATCTTGTATCCAGGCTAGAAGCTGTATCTCATCCTGTATCCAGGCTAGAAGCTGTATCTCATCCTGTATCCAGGCTACAGGCCGTATTTCATCTTGTATCCAGGACAGAGGTCATATCTCATCTTGTAACCAGGCTAGAGTCCGTATCATCTTGTATCCAGGCTAGAGGCTGTATCTCATCTTGTATCCAGGCTAGAGGCCGTATCTTATCTTGTATCCAGGCTAGAGGCCGTATCTCATCTTGTATCCAAGCTAGAGGCCGTATCTCAACTTGTTAGCAGGCTAGAGGCCATATCTCATCTTGTATCCAGACTAGAGGCTGTATCTAATCTTCTGTCCAGGCTAGAGGCCGTATCTAATCTTGTATCAAGGCTAGAGGCCATATCTCATCTTATATCCAGGCTAGAAGCTGTATCTGATCTTGTATGCAGGCTAGAGGCTGTATTTCATTTTGTATCCAGGCTAGAGGCAGTATCTCATCTTGTATCCAGGCTAGAGGCCGTATCTCATCTTGTATCCAGGCTAGAGGCTGTATCTCATCTTGTATCCAGACTAGAGGCCGTATCTCATCTTGTATCCAGACTAGAGGCCGTATCTCATCTTGTATCCAGGCTAGAGGCCGTATCTCATCTTGTATCCAGGCTAGAGGCCGTAACTCATCTTGTATCCAGGCTAGAGGCCGTATATTATGTTATATCAAGGCTAGAGGCCGTATATTATCTTGTATCCAGGCTAGAGGCTGTATCTCATCTTGTATGCAGGCTAGAGGCCGTATCTCATCTTGTATGCAGGCTAGAGGCCGTATCTCATCTGGTATCCAGGCCAGAGGCTGTATCTTATCTTGTATCCAGGCTAGAAGCTGTATCTCATCCTGTATCCAGGCTAGAGGCTGTATCTCATCTTGTATCCAGGCTAGAAGCTGTATCTCATCCTGTATCCAGGCTAGAAGCTGTATCTCATCCTGTATCCAGGCTACAGGCCGTATTTCATCTTGTATCCAGGACAGAGGTCATATCTCATCTTGTATCCAGGCTAGAGGCAGTATCTCATCTTGTATCCAGGCTAGAGGCTGTATCTCATCTTGTATCTAGGCCAGAGGCCGTATCTCATCTTGTATCCAGGCTAGAAGCCGTATCTCATCTTGTATCCAGGCTAGAGGCCGTATCTCATCTTGTATCCAGGCTAGATGCCGTATCTCATCCTGTATCCAGGCTAGAGGCCGTATCTCATCTTGTATACAGGCTAGAGGCTGTATCTCATCTTGTAACCAGGCGAGAGGCCGTATCTCATCCTGTATCCAGGCTAGAGGCCGTATCTCATCCTGTATCCAGGCTAGAGGCCGTATCTCATCCTGTATCCAGGCTAGAGGCCGTATCTCATCCTGTATCCAGGCTAGAGGCCGTATCTCATCCTGTATCCAGGCTAGAGGCCGTATCTCATCCTGTATCCAGGCTAGAGGCCGTATCTCATCCTGTATCCAGGCTAGAGGGCGTATCTCATCCTGTATCCAGGCTAGAGGCCGTATCTCATCATGTATCCAGGCTAGAGGCGTATCTCATCCTGTATCCAGGCTAGAGGCCGTATCTCATCCTGTATCCAGGCTGGAGGCCGTATCTCATCTTGTATCCAGGCTAGAGGCCGTATCTCATCCTGTATCCAGGCTAGGGACCTGCTTGGGGCCCATTATTGTATCAGACTTTGGACCTGCTGGGAATTGTCTTTTACTCTGAAGGGTCAGACCCAATGAGTTTTTAAAAGTAAATGGATAAATAAATCACTATTTCTGGCATCATAATCAATCTTGGAAATTATTTATCTGAAAATCCTGAATCTATTTTTGTCATATTTCTGTACAGCTGATAATAGAAAGAAGGAAAGAATTCCCCACCGGGAGAGGAAACAACATGACTTCTCCCTCTTCAAGCTGTCCGACAGTGAGATGAAGGTAAAGATTTCTCCTCAGCTTCTTCTGGCTACACATCGATTCATGGCTACAGGTTTGTACAGTCGTTGACTTCTCACACCTTGATGCATAGATCTACCTGCAGGCTATCTGCTGTTTACAGATCTCATACTGGATTTATTCTGTGAACAAATTAATATCAGATCCAACATTATGCCAGATATTAGCCAGAGCTCCAGTGGACGTGAGGCGACCATGTATTGATTGCTCTCTTCATTTGCAGCCCCCCTATGATACCAGCTGATTGAAGGGTGTTTCAGCAGTCTGACCCATGACAAGCAGCTTCATTTATAAAAAATAAAAAAAGTCAAGATCATGTTAAAATATTTAATAGAAGTAAAGAGATCCGTGAACAGCAGCTTATTAATGAGAGTTTCTAGGTAGCAGCAGGAGATTTTTCTGCATTGTACAAAGTAAGAAACAACTGACGTATAAGGGAACACGGCAAAATGTATTGCTGATATTCTTCTGGATTTTGCTGACTTTGCAGTCATAGATATTGGGGATGCAGAGGTAGCAGTCACTACCAGGCCCAAGAACCCGAGGGGGCCCAAAGCCCTCTCTACAACATAAGAAGAACCAGATTTATAGAAAGTGCTTGGTAGTTGGGGAGCCTGGTTACAGATCTGCACTGGGGTCCAGGATCTTCACGTTACGCCTCTGGAGTCAAGGGTTGTCCATACAGTTGACAGTATATACAAAAAATGCAACCAAATGTATACTGCACATTATGCATAGGCTTCCTTGAGGCAGATGTACTACAAGTGTCTCCTTTTGGCCCACTTTTCTCAGGTTTACATTTGGATGCCTTCTTTGACATTGTTTTGAAGTGTAGACTACTAAGAGTATTTGGCCTAGGGGTTGTCTAGGATTTTAATATTGATGGTCAATCTTTAGTATAGGCTATCAATATCTGATCAGCGAAGGTCTGACACCCTGCAGCCTGCCAATCAGCTGTTCCTGAGTACCTCTGATGCCAGACGTTGGTGCCAGACCTACCATCCATTGTGTGGTGGATGGAGCTGGTTACTGCTGTGCTGCTCCCATTTGCTTCAGTAGGAGCAGCACTGCAGTTATTGGCTCTGTCCACTGCATGAGCAGTGGAGCTATTCGGGAACAAATGATTGGCGGGGTTGCAGGGTGTCAGCCCCCCACCAATCAGAAATTGAAGACCCGTCTTCAGGAGAGACCATCAATGTTAAAAGTCTCGAACGAATTAAAGGGTCTTTCAGAGACTTTTTAACGGATGAGCTATACTCTGAATAAGTCATCAGTATCTGATCGGTGGGGGTCTGACACCCGGGACCCCCGCTGATCAGCTGTTTGACAAGGCCCTGGCGCTCCTGTGAGCGCCGCAGCCTTCTCACAACTTGCCCTAAGCCAGTGACATCAGTCACGTGGCCTAGCTGCAGCTCACTCCCATTCATGTAAATGGGGCTGAGCTGTGATACCAAGCACAGCCGCTATACAGTGTGCTTGATAAGCTGCGAGAAGGCCGCTGCTCTCAGAAGAGCACCAGGGCCTTCTGAAACAGTTGATTGGCGGGATCCCAGGTGTCGGACCCACATTGATCAGCAAATCTCAGAAAACCCCTTTAACGGCCCATCTCATATACATTTGTGGCATATCCGTAGGACGCTATAGCTCTAGAATCTTGGCACCACTTGGATATGCCACCAACGTGTGCGATGGGCCAACCCCTAAGGTTTCCTATCTTTATAGTAGAAGTCAATGGCAGACATATGCTGCACTATAGTCCTACAGATTCCCACTTTGGTGTTAATTGCATTTTATACATAATAACCTTTCTAGATTATTTCTAAATGTAAATGACAAAGACTGTTCATAAATGTCTTTTACAGAGATCGAGCCTTTCAAAGCTCCTTTCCTGTCAGAGAAGATTCTGCTACGGCTCCTAAAACATCCAAATGTCATCCAAGAGCTGAAGTTTGATGATAAAAACAAAAGGTCTTCAGAACATTATCTCTATCAGCGCAATAAACCGGTCGACTATTTTATTTTAATCCTCCAGGTACAGATCTATACCGTGGGTCTTGTTTTTTACTTACCCTGGTGACCATCACCTTGTTATGTGGCGTCTTCGGTAGACGTCCGGTTGTAACGTCCTTCTTTGCTTCTGTTCTTCTAAGGGTAAAGTGGAAGTTGAAGTTGGTAAAGAGGGATTGCGGTTTGAGAACGGAGCTTTCACCTACTATGGCGTTCCTGCTATACTGACCACCGTGTCCTCCGGTAATGTTCTAGCACGTTTGTAAGCGTAAAAGAATGGCCAAAATATGTTGAAGCTGTATTAGCTATTTGATCAATTAATTATATGGAGAAATAAAATTATATACAATGTACAGTACAGACCAAAAGTTTGGACACACCTTCTCATTCAAAGAGTTTTCTTTATTGTCATGACTATGAGAATTGTAGATTCACACTGAAGGCATCAAAACTATGAATTAACACATGTGGAATTATATACATAACAAAAAAGTGTGAAGCAACTGAAAATATGTCATATTCTAGGTTCTTCAAAGTAGCCACCTTTTGCTTTGATTACTGCTTTGCACACTCTTGGCATTCTCTTGAGGAGCTTCAAGTGGTAGTCACCTGAAATGGTTTTCACTTCACAGGTGTGCCCTGTCAGCTTTAATAAGTGGGATTTCTTGCCTTATAAATGGGGTTGGGACCATCAGTTGCGTTGTGGAGAAGTCAGGTGGATACACAGCTGATAGTCCTACTGAATAGACTGTTAAAATTTGTATTATGGCAAGAAAAAAGCAGCCAAGTAAAGAAAAACAAGTGGCCATCATTACTTTAAGAAATGAAGGTCAGTCAGTCCGAAAAATTGGGAAAACTTTGAAAGTGTCCCCAAGTGCAGCCACAAAAACCATCAAGCGCTACAAAGAAACTGGCTCACATGCGGACCGCCCCAGGAACGCTTTCAGTTGTTTCACACTTTTTTGTTATGTATATAATTCCACATGTGTTAATTCATAGTTTTGATGCCTTCAGTGTGAATCTACAATTTTCAGAGTCATGAAAATAAAGAAAACTCTTTGAATGAGAAGGTGTGTCCAAACTTTTGGTCTGTACTGTACATGTATAAAGAAGTATAGACGTCTGCTCAAATACCAGTGCACTCAGCCTCTGTCTCTGCGCTGTCCATGGTATAGTCCATGAATATGTCTTGTGTCCTGCATCCATGGGCTGTGTGAATGGGACTAAACATGGGTCGGCTAGTAATAAGAGGGGTACTGTATGTAAGCAGAATTTTTTTCGTTATTTTTCTACATTCTTATCAAATCTCCCACTTTATAGTGCAGTTCTCTGCCTATCAGATTATTAGAATCATGTTAAATAGCTTGTAGCAGTATAAACAATAAGATCCTTTTGTCCACACATGACTGAAAATACAGCCAAAAAGTCAGCTGCAGTTTTTTGCCGTGTAAATGGCTGAGGATTTCATCCCCTTCTTTGCAAAGTGTGAAATTCGCAGTGGAAATCTGTAGCAAAAATTCACATGCTGCAGATTTCTAATCCATACCAGAGGTCAGTTTACACATCGTTTCATTTTTTTAACACAGTGTGTGGATGAGACTTCTTTAAATCTAATTTCTCTGCACGATGATCCCCGATAGCAAATCCGCAGTATATCAGTCCCATTTGGACAGAGCCTTTAGGCTCCAAAACAGTCAATAGATATGTAGATAACTTTCTTATTTTTATTTTTTTCCCTTTGCAGACAATGATGTGAGAAAAGTTGGAAGTTTAGCTGGTTCCTCCTTTCTCTGTAAGTATATCTACTAACGGGTATTCATAGGGCAATATGTTACTCAGCATCAACATATTAAGGTACAAGCACACGGTGCGGTTGTGAGGTGTCCGGGACGCAGCCATGCTGCAATCAAGAACTGTGTGGCTATATGGGCCGCAGCCAATCCTAATTAAACTAATGAGACAGCTCTGTTTAGCCAGTCTTTTTGTTAATGGCCACACAGCCCCTGAAATACCGCACTGCCATTAACATTATCGACCGGCATAAAAAGTGCGTTCTCATTAGTTTAATTAGGGATCGGTGCGCGCAGTTCTTGACTGCAGCACAGCCACGTCCTGAACATCACTCAAACGCACTGTGTTCGTACCCTAACCCTGGGTTCACACCTGAGCGTTTTACAGCGCGTTCAAACGCGCTGTAAAACGCTTAAGACATGAAAACCAATGCTTCCCTATGGGAAGGGTTCACACCTGGGCGTTTTACAGCGCGTACGAACGCGCTGTAAAACGCCCGACGCTCAAACAAGTACTTGAGCTTCTTTGGGGCGTTTTGACGCGCGTTTGTGGCCATAGGACACTGCAGTCAATGACACAAACGCGCGTCAAACGCGCGTTTACTATTACAAAAAACGCGCATAAAAACGCGCGTTTGAGGAACGCTCAGGTGTGAACCCAGGGTAAGGCCCCTTGCAGACGAGCGTGTGTCACGCTACGAGTCCGCAGCGCAGTTCCCGGCCTGACCTCCCAGCACTGACGGGGGTCGCATAGCATTATATTGATTTATGATGCTATGTAACCCTTACAGTTCTAGAATGTATTAGATGACTAATCCTGTTATTGTTATCTAATACATTCCAGGACTGTAAGGGTTACAAAGCATCATCAATCAATATAATGCTATGCGACTCCCGTCAGTGCTGGGAGGTCAGGCCGGGAACTGCGCTGCGGACTCGCAGCGTGACACACGCTCGTCTGCAAGGGGCCTTAGGCTAGGTCTACACGACGACATTTGTCGCACTAATGTCGCGCGACAATTTTTATAATGGCAGTCTATAGTGTCGCACTGCAACATGCGACATGCTGCGACTGCGACTCGACAGTCGCAGAAAATCCATTCAAGATGGATTTTTCTGCGACTGTCGCAGTCGCAACATGTCGCATGTTGCAGTGCGACACCATAGACTGCCATTATAAAAATTGTCGCGCGACATTAGTGCAACAAAATGTCGCGCGACAACTGTTGCGCCCTATCTGTCGCGCGACAAATGTCGTCGTGTAGACCTAGCCTTAGGGAAATCCAGAAGCATGTGTTCAATTTGCCCTGCAGCTTCACCTGAGGGATCATTAAGAGTTACATAGCTCCTGTTGAATCAAATGGGATCTGATCAGACACTCATCCCCTCTCCTGTGGACAGGTGATAAGAGTTCATAATGGGACAACCCCTGTAAAGGGGTTTGCGCAAGAAAAACATTTGTCACCTATTCAGAGGATTAGTGATAAATGTATGATCACAGAGAACCCCTACTGACTGCTAGGAAGAGCCCCCATAATGGAGACGTTTGTGGGGAGCGGTGGTCAAGCACGTGCATTAGACAAGTTAGACAAATGTATCAAACGTGTCTTAAGATGCACCAAATGTATCTCTGTTATACATATGACATCTCTTTAGATTGTCTAGTCTAAATATTAGACTGGTTTAGTAAATCTGCCCCATTAAATGGAGTGGTGGTGGGCATGCGTGACCACGACTCTCTATCTTGTATGGGTAGAATAGGACCTGTTCATGATACTCACTGGATGTCATACTGCTGTCTCATCAACCTGACGTCATATCAGGGGGACGAGTGTTCCTAGACAACTGGTATAAAGGGGATACATCAGCCTGCTTCCTTGCTGTCATTACCTATGTGATGTCATTACACTGGTTATGTAATCACACGTGACGCACACACCATGGGTCACCCAAGCCTCTGGGTGTAGCCGTCATGGCTGTCTGGCTGCTGTGGACCCAAGGGTTATCATTAATTGTGACCTTGCCATCTATCATGCTGCCCACCCTTTCTGAGACACATCAGAAATTGATCAATAACAGGCACTTTTGGGGGTCAATCAATTCTAGTGGAAAGGATAGGTTTTGCTACTGCTAACAGCAGGCAATCAGGTTGTTGCTTTTATTTTCCAATGAGCTGCTAAAAATGAGAGCTGCCATCTAATTGGTCACTGCTCAGCCTTTTCCCATCACTAATTTGGATAAAGATCCCCCTGATGCTTTTGCTTTCTAGGTAAGTTTTGCTTTTGCAGAACCCTCCTGGTGCTGCCTGTATAAATACACAACCCATTTTCAAGCTTCTGTAACTTTCGATGGTTTTTATTTCAGCTTTTCTGTTCCGCCTCTTGAAATATTGTCTTTGGTGCCAACAGCGCTTAAGAGGCTCATACAATATATTGGTGATTTGCCGGACATTTCACCCTCTTACATGATTTGCTCTTTCCATTGTGTGTATTGTATTTACGTGTATCATCCCTGTCATCCCTCTTCTTATTCCCAATTTTGCTTTGCCCTCTTAGTACCTGTGTCCGTATCTCGTACCTTCGCTTTCAGCAGAGGGGAATCATTGGCTGGCTCCCCAGGTAAACCTGCATGGCCGTGTTCTGAGATCACATGAAAATGGGTTGAATTCATACATGTAAATGGATCTTGCATATAGTTCATTCTATATAGAGCTACATGTGAATTTATTTTGGCATGTTTGGTATTATTAGGTTAAGATGCATTGTAAGGCCCCTTTCAGACGAGCGAGTGTCTCGAGGCACCCGGCCTGACCTCCCAGCACTGCCGGGGTCACATAGCATTATATTGATTTATGATCCTATGTAACCCTTAGGCTAGGTCTACACGACGACATTTGTCACGCACATTTTGTTGCACTAATGTCGCGCGACAATTTTTATAATGGCAGTGTATGGTGTCGCACTGCAACATGCAACATGTTGCGACTGTGACGCAACAGTCGCAGAAAATCCATTCGAGATGTATTTTTCTGCGACTGTTGCGTCGCAGCATGTTGCATGTTGCAGTGCGACACCATAGACATTATAAAAATTGTCGCGCGACATTAGTGCAACAAAATGTCGCGCAACAAATGCTGCGCCCTATCTGTCGCGCGACAAATGTCGTCGTGTAGACCTAGCCTTACAGTTCTGGAATGTATTGGATAACACTGACAGCCTTATGTCAGTGTCATCTAATATATTCCAGACCTCTATGGGTTACATAGCATCATAAATCAGTATAATGCTATGTAACCCTGGCAGTGCTGGGAGTTCAGGACGGGAGCTGCGCTGCGAGTCCGCAGTGAGACACTCGCTCATCTGAAAGGGGCCTAAGGGAATATTCAAATTCAGCAGATTTGTTGCAGCTGAAAATCAGTTCCATTCAACTGAATGTGGTTGTTCTGGCATGAAGCTCATAGTTTTCTGCAAACCCCTTATTCAAATAAATGACAAAGTGGCAAAAAATTCTGCAACAAATCTGCCACGTGGGAATTTACCTTGAAGTGATTTTCCAAGAGTTTTTTTTTACTGATGACCTCTCCTTTAGTATCTGATCGTAGGGGTCCGACTCCCACCAATCAGCTGTTGGAGAAGGCAACGATGCTTGCAGTAGCGCTGCGGCCTTTTCCAGCTTTGCCTAGGCCAATGATGTCATCTCCATCGGTCACATGACCTAGGCACAGCTCAGTCCTATTGAAGTAAAAAGAGCTGAGCTGCGACAATACCAAGCACCGCCACTATACAATGTACGGCGCTGTGCTTGGTGAGCAGACAGAAGGCACGCTCTGCTTACCAAGCACAGCGCCGTACATTATATAGTGGCTGTGCTTGGTATTGAGGCTCAGCCCCATTGACTTTAATGGCGCTGAGCTGCTTCTAGGCCGTGACCTATGAATGTGATGTCAAATGGCCTAGATCAGGCATGCTCAACCTGCGGCCCTCCAGCTGTTGTAAAACTACAACTCCCACAATGCTCTGCTGTAGGCTGATAGCTGTAAGCTGTCCAGGCATGCTGGGAGTTGTAGTTTTGCAACAGCTGGAGGGCCGCAGGTTGAGCATGCCTGGCCTAGATAAAGCAGGAGAAGGCCGCAGCGCTACTCTGAGCGCAAGAGCCTTCTCAAACAGCTGATTGGCGGGGGTACCGGGTGTTGGACCCCCACCGATCACATATTGATGACCTATCCAGAGGATCAATAAAAAAACACTTGGAAAACCCCTTTAATTAGGTATGCAGTCTTGCCAGTTGGACATGATCTTTACAGGCTTTCACCCTGTGAAAGTATGTTTCTGTTCACTGACAGATAGCAGAGACCTTAAAAAATGCTAACCAATTAAGTGGATATGAATATAGGAAAACCACAGAACTTTTCTTGGCATTTTTTTTAAATCCTTTGCAGCATTTTTGCCACTTGTGGCATTAGAAATTTGGAGAGGAGCACATCTTCCTCAGTAACATGGCTGAGAAGACTCCTTCTGCAAAAGAAGTAAGAAGGGACTATATTGCTACCTGCCAGAGGGGGAAGGAGACTGATTCTGTCCAGAGTCTGTCCCCAGCCGGGCCAATGGAGACACATGGAAGCAAAAAATGATGAAAATGCTTTATGCTAGAAACACTGTACATTAGTTTAAAACTGCTATTAACAGACTTTCAGGGCAGTTTGGTATGAAAACGATGCGGGGGATTTAGATTGTAAACCCCATTTGGGAATGGTGACAGTCTCTGTGCATCGCTGTGGAAAATGTTGGAGCTATATGAGCAACAGGAATAAGTGAAATATAGAAATGAACTGGTGGTTCCCATTCCGGTCAGTATTAAAGGGGTTGCCCAGAATTACAAAATCACGGCTGCTTTCATCCAAAAACAGGTGGCACAGCTGTCCACAGGTCATGTGTAGGATTTGCATCCCGTCTCATTGGTGTCCAAAAAGCTGAGTTTGTAAGACCCCATAGAACCACTTCTCTGATCCTGGACAACCCCTTTGGGTACGGCCGCACGGTCAGGGTTCCTGATGCAGTTTTGAAAGCTGAAATGAGGAGTGGATCATAAAAGTACAGATATGACATCTCCTCCTTTTTGAACTCACTCCTGGTTTTGGCTTCCAAAACTGCATCAAACCTGACCGTACCCTTTAAAGCCCTTTAAGAGTTCATTAATCAGGTGCCAATTATGTCTTTGAATTACCCCTCCCCAATCTTTCCCCTCAGATTATATTTGCAGTTTAGCAGCCCCATGTCAGAGCCATGTTCTTCTGCAGATTAAAATAGTCCATGCTTAGAAAATGAAATTATGATCTGTTTCCGTCTCAGTGTCCTATTGCCTTTCGCGTCCTCCTTTTAGAGTAAACCTCCTTTCTTGCTGTCTTCTACTTTCTGTCCAATTTTTCTTTCTTTTCCTCCCTCCCCTGCTCTCCATAGTAAACAGATCCCCTTCTCGCTGCAGTGGTTTGAACCGTTCTGAATCCCCTAACAGAGAACGTAACGATTATGGGGGCAGCAACAACCAGTTAAGCAACAGCAACAACAACCTCTACATCCCCGATTACTCCGTCCACATCCTGTGCGATGTCCAGTTCATCAAGGTAACCCATCAAATGTACATCATCGTTAGTAATCCTTATAATATTGCACTTTCCAAATGGAATCAAGTATTTACTTAAAGAGCGTCTGTCAGCAGGATCAACCGTCTGAAAACAGGGATGCTGCCTTGGTAGGGTTGATCCTAACAATCAAAATTATACTTTGAGAATTTTTTGAGTCATAGGCCTCCTGCACACAAACGCGTGCTCCCCATTACCGTGCTGCGGCCCGCAATTTGCATGAACACCCACCGTGGGGCAGCCGCAGCGGATTGCGGACCCATTCACTTTAATGGGACAGCGATCCGCCCGTTCCGCAAAAAGATAGGACATGTTCTATCTTTTTGCGGAACGGAAGTACGGGACGAAAAAAACCCCACGGAAGCACTCCATAGTGCTTCCATAGGGTTCCGTTCCGTGCTTCCGTTCCGCACCATTCTGTATCTCCGGATTTGCGGAATGCCCACGGAACGGCGCCTATGTAATGCGGTCCGCAATACGGCCACGGAGCGCACACGTTCGTGTGAAAGAGTCCTTGTGAGAATCGGTTGCAGCATGCTCCCTTTATATAATTGAGAGCTTCAGTCTTGCAGGAGGGAATTGGGTAAAAATCCATGTCTGTGTCAGACTGAGGACATTTACACTGCCACATGACGATGGCAAAAATCTATGTCTATATGTGTCTGTGATCAGTTTTACGTGGTTTCTTGTTTATCTGACGGAGGCATTTTCTCCGTTTTTGGTTAAAAAAAAACTTTTTTTTTTTATTTTTTTTTTTTGAGACAACATTTGAAGCTGAAGCTTTAGTAAAAGTGCTTTGTTTCTCCCCCAATAGATTACAAGGCAGCAGTATCAGAACGCCTTGGCCGCCAGCCGTATGGACAACTCTCCACAGTCCCCAGAAATAGAAGTATTCAGTGATGGGGAGTCCACAAAAGTCACAAAGTATCACAGAACGTCGGAATCTCCGAAAGACGACACCATGAGCACATTAGTGAGCGACAGAAACTGCAACTTGGGTAAATCTCCGTTATATCGCACATGGATTTTATATCACTTGTTTCATTTTAAAGGGAGGTTTTAAACAAGTATTAAAAGGTAAGTAGCTGTAAAATACAGACAGTGAGGGTCTGTAAGCAATGTGGGAGAGCTGAGACTGCAGCCATGTTCGTGCTTACATAGGGCGGAAGTGGCTGCACATAATGCGGGAGATTTGCTAAACCTACAGATGCTGTAAAATTACTGGGCAGTGTATGAAATGGCCAGTGCCAGAAAAGTGGAGTGAGTCCGCCTGTTTTCTTGGCATGGGTGGATTGGCCACAGACCCTACAGGAAAATTTCCCGCTGGGCCAATGCCCAGGGAGGCCACGTAGTCCCTCCTCTTGGCTGTCAGCAAGGTACATAAAAACCTGATGCTCTCAGTATTAATTAATGTAGGAACATCAGGCACAGCGGCCGCAGGTGCCCTCCCGATTTCAATGATATTATCGTCCTCAGGACAATGATACAGCTTCATATTGTGTATACTGTGCTGCTCTGTGGTATTTGGTTTCCCAGAGGCAGTACATTGTGCCGCACTCTAGTATTTGGTTCCGCTGGGGCGGTATTTTGTCCTACACTACGGTATTGCTGGCCACACCTACTTCCATTGTCCCGCCTTATATCAATTTGGACCCGCCTACATCATGAGGCCACTCTTAGCTTTTCTTTTTTTCCAGGGCCACTGTACGTCCAAATTGCAAGTAACTTACTGCATTTGGACGTACAATCACGTCCAATCTGCTTACCGGGGCTGTGACACTCTCCCGGAGAGCAGAGACACCGGGGAAGCCGGCAAGGGACCAATGCAAAATATCATTTATTTTTAACACAAAAGTGATTTTATTGCTGAAAAAGTAGTGAAGCATAAACCGTATCAACCCACAGAATAAAATAATCAAATAATGTTTACCACAAGAGGAACCCCATAAAAATAAAAAAACACTGACAGAATTGCTAATTTTGACCACTTCACCTCCACAAAAAATTGTATAAAAAGTGATCAAAAAGACATATGTACCCCAAAATGATACCAATAAAAACTACAGCCCGTCCCGCAAAAAACAAGCCCCCAAACAGCTACATTGGTGAAAAAATATAAATGTTATGGAATTTAGTATATGGCGATGCAAAATATCATTTATTTTTAACACAAAAGTGATTTTATGCTGAAAAAGTTGTAAAACATAAAAAAAAATACATACGTTTGGTATCGCCATAACCTTATCAACCCAAAGAATAAAATGATCATATAATATTGACCACAAGAGGAACCCCATAAACATAAAAAACACTGACAGAATTGCCATTTTTGCCCACTTCGACTCCACAAATTTTTTAGTATTAGGCACAGTGAGTGAAGTCGGCAGCAGACGAGCGTCCTTCACTCACTGCGCCGAATATTAAACGGGACGGCGTGGGATTTGCGGGGCACGGAGGACACCAAGGATGTCAATCACCTTTACAAGGGCGTGCCAAACGGTGAGAGGACGGAGCCTCTAGGTGCTGCAGCAACGCCCCACTAGCACCTAGAGGCTCATTAGCATATTATAAAAGTCTTTATTTAGCGTGAACAGCGGCAGGCAGTGAGATATAAGTCATACAGTTATGTTCTGCTGACATTAGCACATCGCTAATGTCAGCCAGATACATAACGTTTTTGCTGATGACAGAAACCCTTTAAAAGCAAAGAAATTGTAATTTTGAAAATAGCTAATTTTTCAAAAATTCCATCAAATTTGTAAAAAACAATTATGCATAACGGTAAAACGTATCGACTCAAATTCACCACCAACATAAAGTACAATGTGTCACGAGAAAACAGTCTCTGAATGGCCTGGATAAGGGTCCATTTACACGTCCGTGTGTGTTTTGTGGATCCGCAAAACACGGTCATCTGCGATGTGCGTTCCGCATTTTGCGGACCGCACATCACCTGGCATTCTCATAGAAAATGCCTTTTCTTGTCCGCAATTGCGGACAAGAATAGAACATGTTCTATTTTTTTCGGGATCGGAATTGCGGACTCGGAAGAAATGAATGGGTCCGCAATTCCGTTCCACAAAATGCAGAACGAAATTGCGGACGTGTGAATGGACCCTAAGTAAAAGCGTTCCAGAGTTATTACCACATAAAGTGACACGTCAGATTTGAAAACTGGGGTTTCGGCATTTGGTCCAAACTGACTGTCGCTTGAAGGGGTTAAGTTCTCAGTCCGCCCCTGTTTGTTGGTGGTTAAAGCATTTGCGCCAAATGTATAATTGCAGCGTCTTAAGGGCGGTTTGTTTGTGCCGTGCCTGGCAGATTGCATTTGCTAAGGGGAGGCCAGATGTTTTGTTGGCGGTGCTACATTTTTAGTCAGATTTATCATTGCAACTTTTTTTTAAAAGTCAGAAGTGTACTCCAGTCCCCTAGGGATGTACAAACTGGCGACATTTAAAAAAAAAAACACGAATACACTTTAGACTGTAACAATCACTAGATATTTTGTATAACAAATGGTTTGCAACATTTTGTAATTCTTTCGCAAAATATGGCTTCAAACCAAGCAAACAGTACAAAAAAAAAAGCCAAATAGTCGCCATGGACTGTCTAGACATGCACCCAATTTATCACAGTGGCTCCGGTTGAATGATAAATGTGGTGCAGGGGCGGACATGTTTATCTAACTATTGGCTGGTTTAGTTTGAGATGGAATTTAAGGCCAGAATTGTCTCTCAATTTTAGTGCTAAACGTCACAAATCAGAAGACGCTCACTTTCCCGTGGCCCTTTTCCAATTAGGCAAATATAATGCACCAAATTGTGCCACATTTTGGTGCAATTTCCTCCAGAATCTAGGAGCACGCACCTTGCATCCTCCGCACAGACTGCCAGAAAATGCACCAAGTCTATTAAGAGTCCTTAACCCCTTAAGGACTCAGCCCTATTTCACCTTAACGCTGGGTTCACACCTGAGCGTTCTGAAACGAGCGCTCTGTATGCGCGATTGTACGGGCGTTTACAATCGCGCATACAGAGACAGGGGTGCACACATTGTCGCGCGTTCCCGAATATCTATGTGCGGGAACGCGCGACAAACGCCCAAAAAAAAGCTCAAGCACTTGTTTGAGCGTCGGGCGTTTTACAGCGCGATCGTACGCGCTGTAAAACGCCCAGGTGAGAACCATTCCCATAGGGAATCATTGGTTCTTGCCTGTTGTGCGTTTTACAGCGCGTAGGAACGCGCTGTAAAACGCTCAGGTCTGAACCCAGCGTAAGGACTTGGCCATTGTTTTCAAATCTGACCAGTGTCACTTTAAGTGCTTATAACTTTAAAACGCTTTGACTTATCCAGGCCATTCTGAGATTGTTTTTTCGTCACATATTGTACTTCATGACACTGGTAAAATGAAGTTAAAAAAAATCATTTTTATTTATAAAAAAATACCAAATTTACCCAAAATGTAAAAAAAATTGCTAATTTCCAAGTTTCAATTTTTCTACTTCTATAATACATAGTAATACCCCCCAAAATAATTATTACTTTACATTCCCCATATGTCTACTTCATGTTTAGATCATTTGGGGAATGATATTATATTTTTTGGGGATGTTACAAGGCTTAGGAGTTTAGAAGCAAATCTTGAAATTTTTCAGAAATTTTCAAAAACCAAATTTTTAGGGACCATTTCAGGTCTGAAGTCACTTTGCGAGGCTTACATATTAGAAACCACCCAAAAATGACCCCATTCTATAAACTACACCCCTCAAGGTATTCAAAACTGATTTTACAAATTTTGTTAACCCTTTAGGTGTTCCACAAGAATTAATGGAAAATAGAGATCCAATTTCAAAATTTCACTTTTTTGGCAGATTTCTATTTTAATAATTTTTTTCCAGTTGCAAAGCAAGGGTTAACAGCCAAACCAAACTCAATATTTATAGCCCTGATTCTGTAGTTTACAGAAACACCCCATATGTGGTCGTAAACCACTGTACGGGCACTTGGCAGGGCGCAGAAGGAAAGGAATGCCATACGGTTTAAGGAAGGCAGGTTTTGCTGGACTGTTTTTTTTTTACACCATGTCCCAATTAAAGCCCCCCTGATACACCTCTAGAGTAGAAACCCCATAAAAGTGACCCCATCTAAGAAACTACACCCCTCAAGGTATTCAAAACAGATTTTACAAACGTTGTTAACCCTTTAGGTGTTCCACAAGAGTTATTGGCAAATGGAGATGAAATTTCAGAATTTCAATTTTTTGGCACATTTTCCATTTTAATCAATTTTTCCCAGTAACAAAGCAAGGGTTAACAGCCAAACAAAACTTAATATTTATGGCCTTGATTCTGTAGTTTACAGAAACACCCCATATGTGGTCGTAAACTACTGTACGGGCACACGGCAGTACGCAGAAGTAAAGGAATGCCATACGGTTTTTGGAAGGCAGATTTTGCTGGACTGGTTTTTTGACACCTTGTCCCATTTGAAGCCCCCCTGATGCACCCCTAGAGTAGAAAATCCAAAAAGGTGACCCCATTTTAGAAACTACAGGATAGGGTGGCAGTTTTGTTGGTACTAGTTTAGTGTACATATGATTTTTGGTTGCTCTATATTACACTTTTTGTGAGGCAAGGTAACAAGAAATAGCTGTTTTGGCACCGTTTTTATTTTTTGTTATTTACAACATTCATATGACAGGTTAGATCATGTGATATTTTTATAGACCAGGTTGTCACGGATGCGGCAATACCTAATATGTGTACTTTTTTTTTTTTTATGTAAGTTTTACACAATGATTTCTTTTTTTAATCAAAAAAAATCATGTTTTAGTGTTTCCATAGTCTGAGAGCCATAATTTTTTCAGTTTTTGGGCGATTACCTTGGGTAGGGTATGATTTTTGCGGGATGAGATGACGGTTTTATTGGCACTATTTTGGGGTGTGTGTGACTTTTTAATCGCTTGCTATTACACTTTTTGTGATGTAAGGTGTCCAAAAATTGTTTATTTAGCACAGTTTTTATTTTTTACGGTGTTCACCTGAGGGGTTAGGTCATGTGATATTTTTATAAAGCCGGTCGATACGGACGCGGCGATCCCTAATATGTATACTTTTTTTATTTATGTAAGTTTTACACAATAATATCATTTTTTAAACAAAAATAAAAATCATGTTTTAGTGTCTCCATATTCTGAGAGCCATAGTTTTTTCAGTTTTTGGGCGATTATCTTAGGTAGGGTCTCATTTTTTGCGGGATGAGATGACGGTTTGATTGCCACTATTTTGGGGTGCATATGACTTTTTGATCGTTTGCTATTACACTTTTTGTGATGTAAGGTGACAAAAAATGGTTTATTTAGCACAGTTTTTTTTTGTTTTTTTTTTACGGTGTTCATCTGAGGGGTTAGGTCATGTGATATGTTTATAGAGCCGGTCGATACGGACGCGGCGATACCTAATATGTATACTTTTTTTCCCCCTACTCTTTCCAATTTTTTTAACTTTATTTGGGGAAAATGATGTTTTTGTTTATTTTTACTTGAAACTTAAAATTTTTGGGGGGGCAAACTTTATTTTTTCAACTTTATTTTTTTCACTTTATTTTTTTGTCCCACTTTGGGACTTGAACTTTTGGGGGGTCTTATCCTTTACAATGCATTCCAATGCTTCTGTATTGGAATGCATTGGCTGTATGAGTAAATCTGTGTGTATTACTCATACAGCTTCCGGGCTGTGAGATCCAGGGAGCTGGATCTCACAGGCACGTCACAGGAAGGCAGCACAGATGCCTCAGGAAGGCATCGCGCTGCCTTCCATGCCATCGGGTCCCCCCCACAGCCCCATGGAGACCCGATGGCACCACCGCCCCCGCACCAGGTAAAGCCGCAAACTGCAGGTCTAAAATGACCTGTGGTTTGCGGTGATTGCCGACACGGGGGGTCACGGGACCCCCCCCCCCGCACATTTAGCTGAGGTGCCTGCTCAATGATTTGAGCAGGCACCTTGTTCCGTTCCTTCCATGCCATCGGGTCCCCCCACAGCCCCATGGGGACCCGATGGCACCGCGACCACTGCCGCCGCACCAGGTAAAGCCGCAACCCACAGGTCTGAATTGACCTGCGGTTTGCGGTGATTGCCGACACGGGGGGGGGGTCACGGGACCTCCTCGCGCATTTAGCCGAGGTGCCTGCTCAATTATTTGAGCAGGCACCTTGTTCCGATCACTGCCGGCCAAGCGGCGGTGATCGGAACAACACATGACGTACCGGTACGTCATGGGTCCTTAAGGGGTTAAGAAATTTAGCACAGCCTTTTTTTTTGTTTTTCTGAGATTTTTTAACTAATGACCTATACTCTGGATAGGTCATGATAGGTCATCAGTATCTGATTGGTGGGGGTCTGACACCCGGGACTCCCACCAATCAGCTGTTTGAGAAGGCACACACGCTCACAGTAGGTCCGCAGCCTTCTCGCTGCTTTTCCTAGGCCATGTGACGTCACGTTCACCTGTCACGTGGCCTTGGCGCAGCTCAGCCCCATGAAGTGGATTTCCACCTTTTAATATGGCATACAATGTAGTGGTAAGCAGGAAAAAAAATTGCAAATGGGATGGAATTGGGAAAAAAAAAATCAATTCCTCCACCGTTTTACGGGTTTTTATAGTTATATCTACTGAGCTGTGTGGGAGCTCATTTTTGCGGGATAATTTGTTTTTATTGATACCATTTTGGAGTGTGTGTGACTTTTTGATCACATTTTGTTGGGTAAGAGAAGCGATGAAAAAATGGCAAATTGGCCATTTTGACCCTTTTTCCCGTTACGCAATTCACAGTATTTTAATAGTACGGGCGTTTTCGGTAGCGGTGAAACTTATGATGTTTATATTTTTTGTTATTTATGTATTTATTATTTTATTCTACGGAAAGGGGGGGTGATTTCAACTTTTATATATTTTTTTATGACTTTGAAGCTCATATTTGCCTACAAAATCCATATATTTTTTTTTTATTCTGAACAATCATGGATTTTTTACATTCATTAAAGAGGACCTTTCACCTGGATATCTATAATCTAATTATTATACTACCTTATAGCGCGTCCCCCAGTGATGTCTTGGCAATTTATTTATTTTTTCTAAAGAACCCCCCCCCCCCCGTTTGTCCGCTGTGGTCCCTGTATCTTTTGGCGCCTCATATGCCAATGAGGCGACTTGGTTATACTACGCGTGGACTTCTCCTGGGCGCGGTTATCTTCTCCCTGGCTGGGAGCGCATCCAATCAGAGCGCCCTGCTCCAAGCCAGGGAGAAGGAGCTCAAGTTCTCGCGGCCAGTATCTGTGTTTTGCGGATCCATGGTTTGCAGACCCTAAAACACATACGGTCATGTGCATGAGGCCGAGGGCTATAAATCTGGCTTTAGGCCTTGTTTAGACAAGTAAAATACATGTCAGGAAAAATCCTGACATGCATTTGTCATAGAATCTGTGGTAGAAATCCAAAGCTGAACCTTGAATTTGGCAGTTTGCATTGCCACGGATCCGCGTATGGGTTTAGCACCTATTAATGGGGAGCTAAGGGGAAACTATGATAGAATTCACCTAATAAAACATGTAAATATATATTTTTTTATGTATCGGGGTGTGAAGAATGTAACCTGTCTTCTCTCTACAGCCAGCAGCAGATCAGATGTTCTGAAAAGTCCTAATGACTCTGTGTTCTTGCACATGGATGACATCCCCCAGATAAGAGAGGAGCTCGCAGACATTTACAACTACACAACAAGTAGGTTTCTAGATCCTGTAAAATGATATCTGGCAATACATATGAATGGGGCATACAGGACAGGTCCGCTGTGGATTTTGCACAGCAAAGGTCTGCAAATATCTACCGGAATTCCACAACAGCGAAATCTGAACCACGTGGTCTGCATCTTGTTGTAGAATTCATAGTGTAAATGTAAAATAAAATGGGTTTAAAGGAAGTGTCATAAGAAAATGGCCTATTGTTTAAATTATGTTTTTGTGTTAAATGGGGATTGCACCCTGTGGCAGGTCTTGAAGGGGTTTTCCCATCTCAACATTTATGGCATATCACTAGGATATGCCACAAATGTCGGACAGGAGCAGGTCCCACTTCTGGGACCAATCCTATCTCCAGAACAGGGCACCTGAAGTGAAGGAGAGCACACCCTGCACACTCAGTGTCCTTTTCATTCATTGCTATAGGACTTCCAAAAATGGTCAAGTGCACTCAGCTATTTTCAGAAGTCCCATATCAGTGAATGGAGAGCAAGCCATGCAAGCGCAACCACCTTTCTATATGCCTCTATGGGACTGTTAGAAATAACCAAGCCAGCACTCGGCTATTTTTGGCACCCCTATAGCGGTGAATGGAGGGTGGCTGTGCATGTGTGGCTGCTCTCCCTTCACTTTGGAGGCCCCATTCTGGAGACAGGAGTGGGTCCCATACAGTCATGTGAAAAAATTAGGACACCCTTTGAAAGCATGTGGTTTTTTGTAACATTTTTAATAAAAGGTTATTTCATCTCCGTTTCAACAATACAGAGAGATTAAAGTAATCCAACTAAACAAAGAAAACTGAAGAAAAGTCTTTTCAAGATCTTCTGTAAATGTCATTCTACAAAAATGCCTATTCTAACTGAGGAAAAAGATAGGACACCCTCACATGTATTCCCTCTTAAATTGGCTCAGATCTCACACAGGTATATCACACCAGGTGCACATAATTAGTAGATCGTTACTCTGCATGTTGAATGAGGCTTGCCCTATTTAAACCTCAGACATTTAGTTTGGTGTGCTCCTGACTGTTGAAGTGAGAGTGAGCACCATGGTGAGAGCAAAAGAGCTGTCAGAGGACTTCAGAAAAAAGATTGTAGCAGCCTATGAGTCTGGGAAGGGATTTAAAAAGATCTCAAAAGATTTTGAAATCAGCCATTCCACTGTCCGGAAGATAGTCTACAAGTGGAGGGCTTTCAAAACAACTGCCAACATGCCCAGGACTGGTCGCCCCAGCAAGTTCACCCCAAGAGCAGACCGCAAGATGCTAAAAGAGGTCTCCAAAAACCCTAAAGTGTCATCTCGAGAACTACAGCAGGCTCTGGCTACTGTTGATGTAGAAGTACATGCCTCTACAATCAGAAAGAGACTGTACAAGTTTAACTTGCATGGGAGGTGTGCAAGGAGGAAACCTTTGCTTTCCAAGAGAAACATCGAGGCCAGACTGACATTTGCCAAAGATAAAGTTGACAAAGACCAGGACTTCTGGAATAATGTTCTTTGGACAGATGAGTCCAAAATTGAATTATTTGGACACAACAGCAGAGGACATGTTTGGCGTAAACCAAACACAGCATTCCAAGAAAAGAACCTCATACCAACTGTGAAGCATGGAGGTGGAAGTGTCATGGTTTGGGGCTGCTTTGCTGCAGCAGGACCTGGTCAGCTCACCATCATAGAATCCACGATGAATTCTACTGTGTATCAGAAGGTGCTTGAAGAACATGTGAGACCATCAGTTAGAAAATTAAAGCTGAAGCGGAACTGGACCATGCAACATGACAATGACCCAAAACATACTAGTAAATCAACCAAAGATTGGCTGAAAAAGAAGAAATGGAGAGTCCTGGAATGGCCAAGTCAAAGTCCAGATTTGAATCCCATTGAGATGCTGTGGGGTGACTTGAAAAGGGCTGTACGTGCAAGAAACCCCTCAAACATCTCACAGCTGAAAAAGTTCTGCATTGAGGAGTGGGGTAAAATTTCCTCAGACCGATGTCGAAGACTGGTAGATGGCTACAAGAACCGTCTCACTGCAGTTATTTCAGCCAAAGGAGGTAACACTCGCTATTAGGGGCAAGGGTGTCCTATCTTTTTCCTCAGTTAGAATAGGCATTTTTGTAGAATGACATTTACAGAAGATCTTGAAAAGACTTTTCTTCAGTTTTCTTTGTTTAGTCGGATTACTTTAATCTCTCTGTATTGTTGAAACGGAGATGAAATAACCTTTTATTAAAAATGTTACAAAAAACCACATGCTTTCAAAGGGTGTCCTAATTTTTTCACATGACTGTATGTGGGACCTGCTCATATCTGACATTTGTGGCATATCATAGCAATATGCCATAAATAATTAAAATTTACTCACCAAAATTTTTGTTTCCTGGAGTCCGTAGGCAGCAAATAACATAAGTTGTGCTGCCAAGGACAACCAGGAGGTTAAAAGGAGTCTGTCACCTCTACATGGCCGTATACAGTGCTTACATTGTCCTATAGCACACCTATAAATTTGATTCATATGCAAATGAGCACTCGCAAGTCATTGTTCGGTCCGGCTGAGATCCCGCGCCTGCGTACTGCCGGGCCGGGGCATGCACACTGTGATGCCCATTGTTGGCACGGCATCGCTTTAACTACTGCGCATTCTCTGGCCCGGCGAGGCAGTGCACAGGCGCGGGATCTCGAACGGACCGAAGGATGACGCAAGGGAATAGGAGGGCAGGCATAAGCAGAGGGGAAACAATAAAAAAAAAAAGGCACCTACACAGTGAACGCCGCCCCTGGGCACTTGCGAGTGCTCATTTGCATATGAATGAAAGTTCGTTTTTCCAGCTTCTGCAAGTCTAAAGAAAAAGACATTCATGTATAGGTGTGCAATAGCACAATGTAAGCGCTGTATATGGCCATATGGAGGTGACAGGCTCCCTTTAAGATTTCTGCAGGCCCCCCATTGTGCCTGGCCCCCAGGTGAGAATCATACTTTCCTTTATCCTTGCCGCTGGGTTCTGGCTCCAACTCTTCCCTTCAGGCGCCACAGGTATTGTGTCTCCCCACATCAACATCCGATTGATGCAGGTCACGTGGCCGCTGCAGCCAGTCATTGGGATGACTTGTCACCTATGTGTCACATGACCCGAAATTGAATAAAATGTGATCAAAAAGTTGTATGTACCCCAAAATGGTACCAATAAAAACAAGCTCTCAGCCTTGTAAAGGGAAATATTTAAAAAGGTTTTTGTTTTTTTTAAATAGTAAAACAGGACAAAAACTGTATCAATTTGTTATCGCCGTAGTCATACTGATGTGCAGAGTAAGGTTATCTGCAGCTGGCTGTTGCGGAAGAAAATGCCGGGAATCAACCTGCGAAAATCAGTTTTTTTCCCAGCCAATTTACAGCATATCTGCCGGGTAGCCAACAAATCTCTGCCGGACCCACAGCATTTAGCAATGCCGGATCCGGGGAACTCTGGCAGGCTGTTCTCTGTGGAACAGCCTGCCAGAGCGAAAGTGAAATCTGTTTTATTAGGCTTTTACAATCTAGCCCTAATTTTCCTATTCAAACATAGAAATAAAAACAAAATAATTCTTATGCTTTTGACAGATCCCGATTCTTGCTGTGTCGTCGTGGAACTGGAGCATTCCAGCGGAGAGATTATTTCCAGTTCAGCAGTGAACAGCAGCGAGGAGACACTTGGCAAGAAGTTATTGAGGACACTGAGTATGTCTTATTTACTCTGCGACTGATCTGATGGCCAATGCCTGTAAAGGTGTATTTACAATGCGCTGATAAGCAGATGATTGTCTGCTCGTTAGTGGAGGTGAAGAGCTGCATCGATCCCCTCCACAGTATGAGGACAAGCAATGGCTACTGCTATCGCTCATCCTCATACAGCTGCATTTCTTATGGGCAGCAGATCGCTGTTCAAACAGCGCAATCTTCTGCCCAGAAATTATGATTGAGGTGTCTGCACCAACAATCATTTCACCGGATGAACAAGCATTTAATTCATTCATTGGGCGATCTCTGGCAATTTTAGATGGGGCAGATTATCAGGAGCAAGCTTTTGTAGGAACGTTTGTTCCCGATCATCTGCCTAACAGTTGGGCGGTCTAAAAGACTCCCTATAGCAGCTGGATCTCTTCAAGAACTGCTGCAAAGGCCTCTCACCCAGCCAACCAGAATCCTACTCTGTACCGATGAGGAGCAAAAACTCCAAAAGACCACTGTCCACAGAGGGTGTGTCTTGTTTAGTCTGATCTGCCTAGTCATGGGTCAGACAATGATATACAGGGTATCTACCTATAGGTTGCATTAGAGACAGTTTACTTCCTTCTGGACAGCTTTTTTCCAGGGAAGAGTAAAGGGGTATTCCCAACTGAATATTTGTGGGATTTCCACATGATATGCCATAAATAATTAATTGGTGAGAGTCCTACTTCTGGGACCCACTCCTATCTCGAGAACGAGGACCAGTCTCATGCCGCCGTGAAGAAAGAGTTGGCTGCGCATGTGTGGCTCTTTCCATTCACTCCCTATGGGACTTCTGACTGGACTGGAGACTGTAGAGAGCCACACATGCGTAGCCACCTATTTCTTCACGGCGGCATGAGACTGGGTCCTGTTCCTGACATAGGAATGGCTCCAGAGGTGAGACCAGTACCTGTCAGGCATTTATATGGATGTGCTATAAATGTCCAGCCTAGACAAACCCCTTTATGACAATGACTTAGGCTACTTTCACATTTGCTGTTCAGAGCGGATCCGTCTGGTGTCTGCACAGACGGATCCGCTCCTATAATGCAGACGATGGGATCCGTTCAGAACGGATCGACCTGCATTATAGTTTAGAAAAAATTCTAAGTGTGAAAGTAGCTTCAGACGGATCCGTCCAGACTTTACATTGAAAGTCAATGGGGGACGGATCCGTTTGAAAATTGAGCCATATTGTGTCAACTTCAAACGCATCCGTCCCCATTGACTTACATTGTTCGTCTGGACGGATCCGCACGCCTCCGCACGGCCAGGCGGACACCTGAATGCTGCAAGCAGCGTTCGGGTGTCCGCCTGCTGAGCGGAGGACAAACGGTGCCAGACTGATGCATTCTGAGCGGATCCGCATCCACTCAGAATGCATTAGGGCAGTACGGATGCGTTCGGGGCCGCTTGTGAGAGCCTTCAAACGGAATTCACAAGCGGAGCCCCGAACGCTAGTGTGAAAGTAGCCTTACATAGTATGGCACCACCTGGTGTTCAAAGTATATACCAGTGTGAACGTTCACCTTATGAATGGAGTGCAGGGTGGACACACGTGCTCAGTCATTATCCCCACAGCAAAGTCTCTGCATTGTGATCCTCTGTTCACAGCAGAGCAGCCAATTGAAATAGCTTTCTGCCTGCTTGTCAGGGAAGGACTAGAGCCCCTGCAGTAACATGATAGTATAGAAAAAGTGTATGAAAAGACTCATCCTGCAGGAGAAGCAAGAATGTACCAGAATGTCAGCTATCGGATTTAGAAGGACTCAAAGAAAGCTTATTCTGTCTAGAGCCCATTCCCAGCAGTGCAGAGAAGCCCCCCCCAAAAAAAAAAGAATGTTTGCTACAAACACTGCAGTTTATTTTTGGTATAAAAATGATTCATGGAATAACCTCTTTCATATTATGTGGTCTGGATTACTAAAGAGACTGTTTGCAACCTCCACCTAGTTTCAGACTCCCTCCCTGTATTACATGCTGGATGTGAGGCTTGTGTGTCCAGGATGACGCTGTATTCACTAGCTCTCATGTTCAACACAGCTTCTTTCCTGGACTGATTTCTCCGTCTACAGCTCATGATTGATCTCCTCTCACTGGTAGTGGCAGTCACTGCCACCGAGGAGTGTGTGATTCCTCCTCCCCCAAGCAGGGCTTGCAGTGGTGTTCTACTTTCTCTGTGCACAACCTGTGTGATTTCCCCTTCAATTTCCTGCAAACTGCCTTATGTGCGCTTTCGTCCTATGTACAGCTGGTGTGAGCTGCTCTCCTTGGGTGTCCTCCTCCCTCCACTTTTCAATCTGCTGTGTACAACATACTCCCCCTCCCTGCTGCTATATCTAATATTGAGAGTAGGGAGGGGGAGAGCAGAGAGAACGGTCAGAATGAGGAGCACCAGCAGCTAGGGCGAAGTACTTACACTCTGCAGAGGCTAAATGGTAGAACATTTTTAGTGAAGGTTATTTAGAAAGTTACTTCCTTTTGCATTCAGGAAGCAAATAAGCATTTAAAAGAATTTAGTGCAAATATGTCCATAACCTACCTCAAATGGACATACAGTTATGTCCATAGGATGGCACAGGCACATGTGGTTAAGATGTGATTTCGAAAGCAATGAACACAACTCCCTTTCTACTTTGCAGGTGGCAAAACAAGGAAAAAATCCAGAGATGCGGATAAAAGTCCTGAAGAAAGTTCAGTTTTGCACCTAATAACATGAAGGCAAATCCATGTAATCCTTGTGACAGATGTGATCGCGGGATTATTGATGGGAGTTTCACAAGTTCCTCCTTGTTTGCTAAGCCTTTGCACTTTTCTTTTTCTGAGCACACCTTTTCTACACATATACTGTCTGATTGTGCAGCTCCAGAAAAGGTCTGGGATGAAACAAGTACAAAATGTAGAATGTCATAAAGAATAGCTCTGTGGGAAATGACCAATTCATTACCTAGAAGCAGCACAATCTATAGTGTCCTTTTAGTTATAATTAAGGGCTCATGCACACGGCCATGTCCATATTGCGGCCCGCAAGCACTTGATTGGGTCCGCAATCCGGAAGATGTGGTGTGGAAAGGAGGCACGGAACCCTACCGAAGCACTACGGAGTGCTTCCGTGTGGTTTCCCTCCGTGCCTCCGCACAGCAAAAAAATAGAACATGTTGTCCGTGCATTGGGGACCGATGCACGGAATGGCCGATCAATGGCTGTGTGCATGAGCCCTAATAGTGACCTGTTTCTGTTTTTTAAATATTTTATATTGGAGGAGGCCGAGGGCGATGATTCCCCAAATGTCTTGCTCAACGCCCAAGAAAAAAACAGAGTCCTGGAGCTACTTATGATGCGAATATCCAGTAGCTCCAGGACTCTTCTAGGACTCCTGCTCAAATCCGTGGCCCTGTTAAAGCTCTGAGCAGGAGCTGCAGATTTAGTCCCAAAGACAGAATGAAATCTCAACCTGAGAGACCCCTGCTTGTTTATTCTTATGGGAGACAGCAATGACCAGTCGATTTTTAATAATCATTTTTATCATTTTCTAGTTAAACCTAAGCTACTATTCACTACCAAAACTCCTTGCATCAGTCTATAGAGGACATGATTACAGTCTGTAGAGGACCTGCTGCCCGGCATGTAATGTAGTCAATGTTCCTAGCTAGTCACGTGTCCTCCATAGACGGTAAAGTGTTTAGAAACTACAGTCGCTGAATGCAGTACAACAACAAAAAATCACACATTCAAACTGAATGTGTGATACTTAACCTTAAGACACTGTGTCGTTTTTATGTCCAACATTCTGTGCTGATAAATTCCAGATTCATTTTCTGATACAGGGATCCAAGCCATCTTCCCTTCACATAGTAATTCAGTACAATTCAGGTTACCTGAAGCCACCACTAGAACGTAAGTTGTATGCAGCATGCTCCTAAGCTCCCCCTAGTGGCGACAGCGGGTAGACAGAACTTTAAAGGGAACCTGTTACCGGGATTTTGTGTATAGAGCTGAGGACAGTGGTTGCTAGATGGCCGCTACCACATCCGCAATACCCAGTCCCCATAGCTCTGTGTGCTTTTATTGTGTAAAAAAAAACTATTTGATACATATGCAAATTAACATAAGAGTCATATCTTACTTGTGTGACCAAAGAGTCATATTTTCAAGCTCTGACTCATCTAAGGTTAATTTGCATATGTATCAAATCAGTTTTTATACACAATAAAAGCACACAGAGCTATAGGGACTGGATATTGTGGATAGGCTAGAGGTGATCTAGCAACCCATGTCCTCAGCTCTATACCCAAAATCCCGGTGACAGGTTCCCTTTAACTGTCTATGTGGGGAATTTGGGGCTCTGTATTATCAAAAAACTGAGCTACAACTATTATAAAGAAATATTGTAAGGCTACTTTTACACTTGCGTTGTTAATTTCCATATCGAGATTCCGGCAAAGGATCTTGATACTGAAATTAAACGGATCCATTTTGATTTTCTGTTAGGATGCAGTTGTGTGAAATCAAAACAGAAAAAAAACTAAATACATTGAAAGTCAATCAGGGTGACGGATCCGTTTTTTTAGGTTCCTACTTACAGTGTTACATTGTTTTCAGCTGCCGGGTCCATTTTTTTCCATTTTTATGAACGGACACAAAACCAGTGTTTGCAGCGGTTTTGTGTCCGGTCACAAAATGGACTGCTGCCGGAACAAAGAAATCCTGATGCATCCTGAACGGATCTCTTTTCATTCCGAATGCATGAGGACTAAACGGAAACGTATTTTTGCTGGTATTGAGATCCTCTGCCGGATAGCGATACTGTAAAACAACAGCACACGTGTGAAAGTAGCCTTAGATGAATCTGCATAAATGTTGGACCTATTTACATTTTAAAGGAAAGGATTTTAAAGGGATTTTCAGATTGTTTTATACTGATAACCTATCGTCTGGATAGGTCATCAGTATCTGATCCGAGTCACTGCACCCCCTCTGATCAGCTGTTTGAGGAGGCTGTGGAGGTCACTGGAGCGCCCCAGGCTCCTCATAGCCCGCCAACCACACGTCCATTGTATAGCGCAGGGTTCCCCAACTCCAGTCCTCAGGGCCCACTTGCCGGTCAGGATTTAGGAGTAACCCACAGAATGAATACCTGTGGTAAGTCCTGATGCATGGACACTAATTATATCAGCTAGCCCAATACTAAGGAAATCCTGAAAACATGACCGGCAGCTGGGCCCCGAGGACTGGAGTTGAGGAACACTGGTATAGCGGCTGTGCTTGGTATGAATGTGACGTCACTGGCCTCACGGGGGCACTGCCGCCTCTCCAAATAGCTGATTGGCAGGGGTGTCGGCAGATGAACCCTCACGGATCACATATTGATGACCTGTTCTGAGGATAGGTCAGCAGTATAAAACACTCTCTATCATATCTCTATATACCCACTAGAAGTCTTGAGACAGAATTTAGGAATATATTAGTTTGTTTTTTATATTTTCTTAAAGATTCTTTGTTCTAGTGAGAAAAGCAACTGCTAAAATATGTGAGCTATATGTATAAACTGAACGGCTGATAGGTAATATTTTTATAATGTGATAACATCGCTGACTCAGCTTTATTTTAAAAAATATATTGTATCATATTGTAGGTTTATGGAAATGTCATCTTGATGTTACATTCCTAATACAGAAGCTGTCAGCACAGTACAAGATATTCTGGAAGAATCAGGGGTGGACACAGACAGCGCCGGACCCCAGTGCTACACCAGCATATGGGCCCGTTGCTCTCCAGTCGTAAAGCGTTCTCCTTAGTATATCCTCCTTATGTCTCACTGACACTTCACCATTAATTGTGAGCTATGACATTCAGGAGCTCAGTCTTTTATATGCAATCTACTAGACAATAGGATTCTGCTTATTGCTTTAAAGGGCATCTGTCAGCAGTTTTGTACCTATGACACTGACTGACCTGTTACATGTGCGCTTCTCAGCTGAAGACATCTGTGTTGGTCCCATGTTCATATGTGTCCCGCATTGCTGAGAAAAATGATGTTTTAATATATGTAAATGAGCCTCTAGGAGCAACGGGGGCGTTGCCATTATGCCTACTTTGATTGACAGGGCCAGGCAGGTGTGATGATGTTTACACTGCCTGCCTCTGTCAATCAAAATGCAGAGCCTCTAGGTGTAACGGCAACGTCCCCGCTGCTCTTAGAGGCTAATTTGTGTGTATATATATATATATATATATATATATATATATATATATATATATATATAAATCCAGAAAAAGGACGGCACTCCGTTCTTGTTGAAGTAAAATTGGTCTTTAATCAACCTTGCGGTACAACGTTTCGGCTCCAATACTGAGCCTTTCTCAAGCATACAGTTGTGTTCAAAATAATAGCAGTGTGTTGAAAAAAGTGAACAAAGCTCAAAATCCTTCTAATAGCTTCTATTTCCATACACACAGATGCATTGGGAACACTACACACTCTATTCCAAATCAAAACATGAAGAAAAATATATGAAATTTGTGTTGTTCCTCTAAAAAAAAATTGAAGAAAAGTGAATATTAGACTGTTCAAAAAAAAATAGCAGTGTTTGTATTCTTCTTTACAAACTTAAACATTCACTATATAAACTGAAAATGTTTGAAGAGTTTGCTTTCCTTTGAATCACTTCACTAATATTTAATAACCACTGTTTCTGAGAACTGCTGGACGTCTGTGCTGCTCGGAGTCGACCACCTTCTGGCCCCTGTGACCAGGTATTCCAGCCCAGGATGATTGGACTACATTCCACAGTTCTTCTCTATTTCTTGGTTTTGCCTCAGGAACTGCATTTTTGATGTCACCCACAAGTTTTCTATTGGATTAAGATCCGGGGATTGGGCTGACCGCTCCATAACGTCAATCTTGTTGGTCTGGAACCGAGATGTTGCCCGTTTACTGGTGTGTTTGGGGTCGTTGTCTTGTTGGAACACCCATTTCAAGGGCATTTCCTCTTCAGCATAAGGCAGCATGACCTCTCCAAGTATTCTGATGTATTCACACTGATCCATGATCCCTGGTATGTGATAAATAGGCCCAACACCGTAGTATGAGAAACATCCCCATATCATGATGCTTGCCCACCATGCTTCACTGTCTTCACCGTGTACTGTGGCCTGAATTCAGTGTTTGGGGGTCGTCTGACAAACTGTCTCCGGCCACTAGACCCAAAAAGAACAATCTTACTTTCATCAGTCCACAAAATGTCTCTTTAGCCAAGTCAATGTGCTCTTTGGTAAATTGTAACCTCTTCAGCACATGTATTTTTTTCAACAGTGGGACTTTGCTTGGGGCTTCTTGCAGATAGCTTGGCTTCACATAGGCGTCTTCTAATTGTAACAGTTCTCACAGGTAACTTTAGACCTTCTTTGATCTTCCTGGAGCTGATTGTTGGCTCAGTCCTTGCCATTTTGGCTATTCTTCTATCCATTTGAATGGTAGTTTTTCGCTTTCTTCCACGTCTTTCAGGTTTTGGTTGCCATTTTAAAGCATTTGCGATCATTTTACCTGAGCAGCCTATCATTTTCTGCACTTCATTATATGTTTTCCCCTCTCCAATCCACTTTTTATCAAGGTACGCTGTTCTTCTGAACAATGTCTGGAACAACCAATTTTCCTCAGAATTTCAGAGAGAAATGCACTGTAACCAGCATGTACAACATTTGCTGCCTTCCTTCCTTACATAAGGGCAATAATTGCCAAAGTTTTTTCAAAGAATGAATGACCTCACTCATTGAACTCCACACTGCTATTATTTTGAACATGTCTCTTTCAATAAGTGATTGAATTACAGAGAATCAGCAGCATGCATGTCATGACTGTTGGGTTTCTATGACTCTACTACACCTGCTAGTAAATTATTTGCCATGTAGAAATATCATTTCTACTAAAAACAGTGATTGATCAGGTTAGTGATGTCTGACTGCTATTATTTTGAACACAACTACATATATAAAATTTCATATATCTCAGCAATGCGGGCACGTATGAACATGGCATTGCAAGTGCACATGTAACAGGTCAGACATTTTAATAGGTACAAATCAGCTGACAGATGCCCTTTAAAGATAATGAAGGGCCCCCTGACCAGCTGGGCCCCTGTGCAGCTGCACAGCTATGATATGTCCACCCCTAGTAAGAATGCATACTGAGGACTTTCATTATATATTTACAGCTTCTAACTGTTTTACTTCATTACACAGCATACTGTACATTCACAATGGAGTTTATTCATGGCCTGTTCTGTGTTCAGTAGATGAGGGTATTGAGCGGCAGAACAGGGTCCTGGGGTTTGTCTTTTATCACTAAAGCTAACCTGAATTCGGTGTGTGCTGTCAAAGCTCTCCCAGAACCGCTTGCATGTGAAAGTCCCATCTGATGGCACAATCCTACCAGAATGAGCCCTTACTCTCAGATGCGAGGATGGACGGTCTTCACTTTATGACGGGAAACAGATATATATATATTTATTTTGGATAGGAAAGATTTATGATAGAAATCCTTTTCTAGTGTGCTCACCTCTAGTAATGCATGCTCTTTATTATACAGAAAGGACCATTTAGCTAAAGTTCATTTTTATTTATTATCAAAGTGACCAATACAGCAAAGATTTTACCAGACTCGATATGTAAATGACACAACAGCCATATACTGTCACGTTAGATGAAGCATACCGTGTGACTCTGTTCTGTGAGTACTTGGAAACTCAGTGATGGCCAACGAACACATGCGGGCTGCCATCTTGACTCACAAGTCCGGCGATGCACAGGTGAGCCCTTACCTGTGCCTGTGTCGGGAGCCGGTCTGAAACAATTGCGGTCACCGGGAGCAGGCAGTTCCGATGAAGGCCCCCCGGCGGCTGTTCTCGGAACTGCCTGCTCCCGGTGACCGCATTTGATTTCAGACCGGCTCGAGGCGCAGGCATAGGTAAGGGCTCACCTGTGCATCGCCGGACTTGTGAGTCAAGCTGGCCATCACTGCTTGGAATACATGTGGGATCTGTGCTTCACTATACTCAGAGATCCAGAACCAGTACTGCTGTGGAAATGATTTATTTTTTTGCTGAAATGCACCATTTTGGGAAGTGTGTAAATGCCAGATTCATGCTATAGAAAAAAATGGGAGAGTTTGTGCCCATTTATGCAACTCAGTACGATTCACGGACGGTCTAAGCACCAGGCAAAGCCGGGCATATTGCAGAATGCACTAGGACTTGGGGGGAGGGCAGGGTGATCTGGATGAATATGCAGGGGGCAATGGGAGAGGGTGGTTGAGCGGCACTCCTGGTAGTGGAAGGCGGTGCTCAGTGGTAAAAGTGCATATAATTAATATTGAAAAACCACGGCACTCTATAGCTGTATTTTGTTTGCTTCTTTTATTTCATTTCATTGTATATTTTTAAATATTGTAAATATTTTCATATATCCATCCAAAATTAGTACGTCACTGGCCAGTGACGTACTAATTTTGGATGGATATATGAAAATATTTACAATATTTAAAATATACAATGAAATGAAATAAAAGAAGCAAACAAAATACAGCTATGCAGGGGGCAGACCCAAGGGTCCACCTACAGCAGATGCCAGTCCTGTTGCCTGAACTGAGCTGCCGGCCGTCTTATTCCCTGTGCAAGCTACTGTACGTAAATACAAGTCCTTAGGTTGCTGTAGATGTATATTTTATGTTATGCAGACAGAAATTGTGTATCTATTTTTTGGGGTCTTTTCCCTCCCTGCATGGCCGGCTCCTCTTGGTAGGATAGTAGCATCATGTTCAAAAAACAATTCTTGTCTCCCCTCTCACAGCATGCACAGAGAGGAGCTGCAGTTGCGTCCCCCTCCTCCCTCTCTGCTATTTACTGTTCAATACCGTGACTGTAGACAGATGTTTGGGGGAATTGAAGAGGTTTCTGAATATTTATGTAGGGCTTGTAGGGAGGGAAAAGGGAACGCCAGGCTGCTGTAAGGTGAGGAAGATGCCCTAAAATATATGACATAGTGTCATGAACTCACATGTAGTACTGATTTATGCAGTAGGGTCTAACCTAACCCATTATTCTAAACTAAAAAAGAAAAAGATTTGGATCTTAAAATGATCAAAAATCTGCCAGTTTGACAAGTGTATTACAGCGGGAGCCGTATATTTAGAGCAAAGGACGGCAGAAGGTTTTGTGATCTGGATCTGATCCCATCCTAGGTACTAACTGTATGGCTCTTGAGTTGGAGTAACGCTGTCGTCAGGGGAAGAAGGAAGGGTTGGCGGAGGAGGTAGTCGCCTAAGGCGGCACTGATGGAGGGGATGTAATTTAAAAAAGCTAAATGATGCCCTGCCTTCATACCAGTCGTTTCTCTGTAATATTGATGAGGACAGGCGACACCTGAACTAATGTGATGAACATTAGGTGCCAAGGGTGGGGAGCACATTCTTAAAGGAAACCTGTCACCAGGATATTGTGCATAGAGCTGGGGACATGGGTTTCTAGATGGCCGCTAGCACATCTGCAATACCCAGTCCCCATAGCTCTGTGTGCTTTTATTGTGTTAAAAAACTGTTTTGATCTATATGCAAATGACCTGATATGAGTCCTGTATCCGGAGATGAGTCCAGCGGAAAGGAGCCCAGCACCGCCCCGCGTCCTCCGAATCTCCTCCTTGCTGGCTGACGTCACAGAGCTGGAGCGCCGAAATCTCGCGATGCGCGAGCTAGCGCATGCGCAGTGTCGGCATCATGTTCATTCCCTGTACTGGCATCAGCACAGGGAACGAACTACGCATGCGCTAGCTCGCTCATCGCGAGATTTCGGCGCTTCAGCTCTGTGACGTCAGCCAGCAAGGAGGAGATTCGGAGGACGCGGGGCGGTGCTGGGCTCCTTTCCGCTTGACTCATCTCCGGATACAGGACACATATCATCTAATTTGCATATGGATCAAAACTGTTTTTTAACACAATAAAAGCACACAGAGCTATGGGGACTGGGTATTGCGGATGTGCTAGCGGCCATCTAGCAGCCCATGTCCCCAGCTCTATGGCCAAAATCCTGGTGACAGGTTCCCTTTAAAGCACCACCAGAGCTCACCCCGCCGCTGCTCATAGTGCTCAAGTTCAGTTCAATAGAACCGTAGGCCAAGGTTCAGTTCTCCATTAGATTTTTATCCTAAAAACAGGAAAGGGTCTCAACAGAGCAACAAGTAAAGTTTGGCGACGGTTCCCTCTGCTCTGAAAAAATCCCTCTGCCGCCATAGCCGTGTAGTAATGTGTCCACCGCGCTTCTCATAATCTACGTATGGCGACTGCTATTGAAACCAAAAGCTAATTGTTCTTGCTGCTAATGTTCTATAGATGTTTTACACACTTTGCAGAGTGAAATTGTGTCCTGAAGAGTCCTGTGTATGTGGCTCAGTGACATAGACCCTGCTCACTATGTGTACGGAAAGCGATACTCATTCAAGAAGCTCTTAAAGGGAACCTGTCCTGTTGAACATAGTATCTGATCTGCAGCCAGCCTTTTGTAGAGCAGGAGGAGCTGAGCAGATTGATATATATGGGGAAAGAGTCAGTATAGTTTATTCATTTAGGTCTCTGCACTTTCTATGCTTAGGAGTCCAGTGGGCGGTCCTATCAGTGATTGACAGCCTTCCCTGTATAAATGTGTATACGGACTTAACTGAAAACCACTGGACTCCTAAGGGTAAATGCACACGTTCAGTATTTATGTGCGGACAATCCGCATGTGTTCCCAGGGAAATCCGTGCGGTCAATCTGCATCAATTGGTGTCGATTTTCCACATGCGGATTTTACTCTCCCCATTGAAGTGAATAGAGAAAATCCGGTCAGGAAAAATAAAAAAATCTGCATTGTGTGCATGAGAATTTCAATTTCTCATAGAATTCAATATACATGACCTACTGTGCGGATTTTCTGCACGCAATCCTGATCGTGTGCATTTACCCCAAGGGTGAAGTTTTTTTTATAGCGTTTTTGCTGCATTTTGTGGTATTTAAAGGATAACTGTCATATTTTTTTTTTATTTGCTAGTTTATTAGAGCTTGGCATGTATACCTGAGTTAGTCTGTCAATGATTGTCAAAAGATCTGTAATTACCTTATAATAACAGCTTTCATTAATGTCCTCTGTCCCTTTCCACTGCTTCCTTAAAAGCCCGTTGCTAGGGCTTGTCTGTCTTCCTTTTAGTATAAACAGAAGACAGAGGGGGGCGGTCCTTCACACTGCATGTCTGCATTAGGCTTCAGAGTGAGGAGGCGTGTCTCTCAATAATCCAATCTGATTGGCTGGCAGGAAGTGTGTATGTGACCTGAGGGAATGCAGTTTTGGCCTCAGAGAACTGGCAGAGGAGCCATCTTGAGAAGATCCTCATAATGTAGGATTCAAAACAGCTGTAACTAAGGGGAAAACTCAAGTAAAACAGTGGTAAGTGAAGAAACTAAACATTGCTTCATGCATAATGCTGCTGCAGCAGTAACATATGCTAAAATTGATTTTTTTTATGAAAATATGACAGTTATCCTTTAAAAAAACAAACAAACCAACAGCTGCTATCTAGGAATAATGAAACCTGGTACAGACGAGTTTTCTCTGTAGTGGTGCTTTCTTTTCCTTGCAGAGCATTTTTTATATAATTTTTTTATTTCTTTTGTTGCAACTTGCTCTAGGTATTGTGTATTTTTCTTCATTTTCTAGAATTTTTCTCCCATATACAGCCATTTTTGCGCCTGTACATAGTGCTGCGTCTTTCCGTTTTTTAATACAGATCTACACGTGACATCTGACAGGCACATCTTTTCCAATTTTAAAAAAGCATGGCTTGCAAACACCACCAAAATGAGGCATGTACGCTATTAGTACCAAACGCTACAAAAATGCCTAAAAAAGTGCCATGAAAAAAGTTAGGCCTCATGCACACAACCGTATGTATTTTGCAGTCTGCAAAAAAATATGGATGACTTCTGTGTGCAATAAGGGCTCGTTCACGCGAACGTTTTTTGCGTTCCGTATACGGGCCGTTTATTGCATTCCGTATACGGAACCATTCATTTCTATGGGTCCGCAAAAAAAATACCGGAATGTACTCTGTGAGCTTTCCGTATGTCCGCATTTCCGTTCCGCTACATTTTGAGTCTTGTCCTATTATTGTCCGCAAATCACGTTTCATGGCTCCATTCAAGTCAATGGGTCCGCAAAAAAAACGGAACACATACGGAATTGCATCCGTATGTCTTCCGTATCCGTTCCGTTTTTGCAGAACCATCTATTGAAAATGCTTATGCCCAGCCCAATTTTTTCTATGTAATTACTGTATACTGTATATGCCATACGGAAAAACTGAAACAAAAAACGAAACACTGAAAAAGCCATACGGTCGTGTGAACAAGCCCTAACTGACAAAATAACTGTGACCTTGGCCTTACATGAAAAAAATGCATGCATTTTTTTGGGGGAGGCTTTTGCACTACAAAAAAACGCCAAACCAAATTTATGTGGGAAGGAGGCCTTATTGTTTTTAGGTTTTATTATTATTATTTTTTTTCGTGAAAGAACCCAAACCTATTGTAGCAGAAGGAAGTAGAACGACTTTTAACACTTCCACTTTGGTGGGAGATATGGAATATGCTCTTACCTTTGCCTTAGGTCTCTTGATATTTTGCATCCAGATTTTTTACCTAGAACAGCAGCGCTAGAAACCCTTCCAATAAAAAAGTGTAAGGATTAAAAATCGATCCCAAAATTGATCCCAAATATTGGTCAGGTCTGGGTGAACGTGCCAGCTGTCAGATTTTCTATGACCCAAAATACAGCTGTGAAAACAAGTGATTTAGTGTATGGACAAAAATGGCGTAATTCACCTAGCTGGCTTTACCACAAATTGGCACAGTTTTTTAATTACTTTTATTGCTCAGATATTTGGTGGGTGAAAAAAATGGGGGAAATTTCTAATGTGAAATCTGCATGCTGGCTTAGTGCCCATACCCTTAGGCTGGGTTCACCGTTTTACAGCGCGTACGATCGCGCTGTAAAACGCCCGACGCCCCAAGAAGTACATGAGCTTCTTTGGGGCATCTCGACGCGCGTTCCCGTACATAGACTTTCGGGAACGCGCGACAATGGGCGTTCGCTTGTCTCTGTATGCGCGATTGCAAACGCCGGTACAATCGCGCATACAGAGCGCTCCTTTCAGAATGCTCAGGTCTGAACCCAGCGTTAGTGATTTCCAGTACATAAGCTTCCTCATAAATAGTAGGGTACAGCTGTGCAGGTTCATTCTGATCAGTTATTTTGATCCCCCTGCAGCTTGCACATCTGCACCCCCATCTGTGGCAGGGCCACGCCGTATGGCCATACCCTCAGGCCTCTTGCACATGAATGTTGTGCATCTGTTCCGTGCATTGAGGACCGCAATTTGCGGTCCCCAATGCACAGGTGGCGGCCGGGACGGATCGAGACCCATTCAACTTGAATGGGTCCGTGATCCGTCTGCACCGCCAAAAAATAGAACAAGTTCTATTTTTTCTGCGGTGCGGAGGCATGAACAGAAACACCACGGAAGCACTCCGTGGGGTTCCGATCCCTGCTTACGTATCTCCGTGATTGCGGACCCATTCAAGTGCGGAGTGCACACGGGCCGGTGACAGTGTATTGTGGACCCGCCGTATGCAGGCCGCAATACGGCCACGGGCACAGAACGTTCGTGTGCAATAAGCCTCAGATAATTTATGGCTAAGCCTCAGTAGTTCCAGGTTGTCTGACTTCTGTGCCTGTGTCCCCATGATAAGAATGAATGTTCTCAGTGCAGGGGCGGACTGGCCCTAGACCTTACAGGGAATTTTCCCAGTGGGCCGATGCCCAGGGGACCACCAGAGGTGGCAATGCTGGGCTTTATTTGGTTCTGTTGGGGTGGTATTTTCTGCTGCACTACAGTATTGCTGGCCCTGCCTTCTGTCAATTTGGACCCGCCTACAACATTGGGCCACTTTTAGAATGGTTTCACACGAGCGAGTTCAACGCATTGAACTTGCAGCGTGAGTATGCGGCAGCTCCCGTCCTGACCTCCCAGGGTCGCATAGTATTATACTGATGTATAATGCTATGTAACCCATACAGTTATGGGGTGTATTGGATAACAATTACAACATTATGCCAGTGTTATCCAATACATTCCAGAACTCTAAGGCCTCGTTCACACTTCAGTGTTTGGTCAGTGATTTCCATCAGTGATTTGTGAGCCAAAACCAGAAGTGGAGCCTCCATAGACATTAGGTAGAAGGGAAAGATCTGCTCCTGTTCTATGTTTAGAGCTGCACCTGGTTTTGGCTCACAAATCACTGATGGAAATCACTGACCAAACACTGAAGTGTGAACTAGGCCTAAGGGTGACATAGCATCATAAATCAATATAATGGTTTGCAATCCTGTCAGTGCTGGAAGGTCAGTACGGGAGCTGCCGCATACTGACGCTGCAAGTTCAATGCGTTGAACTCGCTTGTGTGAAAGGAGCCTTATTTTTAATTTTTTTTTAACAGGGCCACTTTGAAATCCCAGTCCGCCCGGTCTCAGTGTTATAATAAAGCCAAATCCATCTCTAATTTTTCTAGCAAAAGTAGAAAAACAAGAGATCCCCATGGTGATAACAGGGGAACATAGGAAGAGGAAGGGTTGTCATGGGGACACCAGAACAGAGGGTCTCATAGGAGGCATTTACCTTCACCCACTATTAAGGGAGAATATATCAAGATAAACAGTTTATTTTTCAAGTATTAAAACACCAACTTTTTTTTTCTTTTTTTTTGCAAATTCCACAATCTGTACATCCTCCATGTATAGCAGAGGCTACAATAGATGATTTCACACAGAGCACAGAAAATCCTGAATAAATGTACAGTATTCCTCGTCAGAATGAAATGACAATTTCCTAATTTGTGAAGTTAATATTTTTAAATAAAGAAGTAAAAAACAAAAACCACTTCCTTTGGCACTTGTCTTCATCTCGTCACCTTTCTTTTTACCATGGTTCATCTGGGCTCCTTGAGTTCTAGGTAAAGGTAAAACTACACAGCAAATTGTGCCCACGCGATATTAATGTCGCCCCTGGTGAACGTGCTCACACAGAAATCCAGCAGGTTTGGCTTTCTGGCGACTGCCATGTCGTGGTCGTGACTACTTGTGGGTCGCAAAAGCTGTGTGGCAGAAACCTAAGAGTACCAGCCGATGTAGCGAAGTACGCACGGTTTTTCTGTGTGGATTCCCATGCGATAAAAATGCAGGGTACCCAGTATCAGAAAAGTGTATGAGATTAAGAAATCCACAGCATGTCAATATGTTTGCTTTAGCTGTGGATTTCACCTTTTTGTAATGAAGGGTGAGATCGGAAGCAAAATCACACCAAAAAACGCTGTTTGAAATACGCATGAAAATGCATGCGGCTCTTCTGCACATGGTACAGATTTGTATGCAGAAAATTTGCCCCAAAACCTTCATATAATGCACGAGATTTCTCAAATCTCATTCACTTTGCTGGTACTGTATTACGCTGCAGATTTTCCGCACGACAATCGGCACCACGTGCGGTTACCCCCAAGGCCTCGTCCACATTTCCATTTTTCACTGACACGTGCGGTCCGCATTTTCTCCGGACAGCACAGGTACCCATTGATTTGAATGTGTCTGTTCACACATCACTACTTTTTTTTTAACTGACCGTGCCAGTAAAAATAAAATCATGGCCATGCACTACTTTGGTCCGTGATGCGGTCCAAACGTCCATTGAAGTCTATGGGTCTGTGAAAATTGCCTATTACCAATGAAGACAAAGGTAACAATGCAGTTGCATTTAGTTAGTAAGATGCTGCTGTGGCTCGTGCGGCCGCATCCCAGGCAGAACAAGGTCGCTTCATGTGGTTGTACCCTTAGGCCTCTTTCACACACCCGTTTTTTTTTTTGTTTTTGTTTTTTTTTTCCC
Source organism: Bufo gargarizans (assembly GCF_014858855.1). Classification (NCBI taxonomy): domain Eukaryota; kingdom Metazoa; phylum Chordata; class Amphibia; order Anura; family Bufonidae; genus Bufo; species Bufo gargarizans. The sequence goes on along the minus strand of NC_058085.1, from coordinate 346,820,458 downwards.
TATTTACGGGCAATTTTTGCGTTCCATATACAGAACCATTCATTTCAAAACTGAATGTACTCCGCATGCATTCCGTTTCCGTCTTTCAGTTCCGTTTAAAGATAGAACATGTCCTATTATTGCCCGCAAATCATGTTCCGTGGCTCCATTCAAGTCAATGGGTCCGCAAAAAAAATAAAAATAAATACGGAAATGCATCCGTATGTCTTCCGTATCAGTTCCGTTTTGCGGAACCATCTATTGAAAATTTTATGCCCAGCCCAATTTTTTCTATGTAATTACTGTATATGCCATACAGAATGGAAACCAAAAAAAAAATGGAACTACGGATCCATGAAAAATGGACCGCAAAACACTGATAAAAGCCATACAGTCATGTGCAGGAGGCCTTAGGATGCAGCTTTCCAAAATGTGAAATTTTGCACTGGACCTGAACCCCCAAAACACCCCCATGATGAAACATTTTGGTATAAAGTAGACCCTTACCGTATGTGTCACTAGCGAGTCCTGTGACGTCACATCAGACCATGGTTCATATGCAGTCTGCATGTCAGACCACAGGTAAAAGCTCCTATATACTGTACACCGTCTGCTACAAAAAGCAGCATGCTGAACGGAGTTGGTCTATGGCTGAGGTCTCCAACTTTCAGCACAGTTGGCTCAGCGTTCGCAGGACTTTAGTTTGCTGCTGAAGAGCCTTCGGATGGAGACCACTGCTCTGTGAAGTACAGTATGACTGTCGACGGTTAGGCCTCTTTCTCACGAACGATACAGATTCGGTCAGGGTGCGTTCAGTGAAACTCGCACCATTTTGCAAACAAATTCAGTCAGTTTTGTCTGCGATTGCATTTAGTTAATAATTTTTTTTCCGCGCGGGTGCAATGCGTTTTTCACGCGCGTGAAGAAGAAAAAAAAAATAACTGAAGGTTTACAAACATCTCTTAGCAACCATCAGTGAAAAACGCATTGCGCTTGGACTGCATCCGAATACGTTTTTTCACTGAAGCCACATTCACATCTATGGGACCAGAATATTAACTACTACTGAAGTGTAAGAAAATTCTGCATCTCAAATCCACAACACAGAAATATTTGCTTCAGCAGAAATACTCTGTGCAAAAATGTAAACCAATGTATTGTACTGTAGGTGTTGTGGATTTTCCCCATAGAAATTATGCCATGTGTCAAGGATCAGGGACCCTCAGGATAGGTCACCCCCACCGATGAACTGTTAGGCCTCATGCACACGACCGTTGTGTGCATCCGCGGCCGTTGTGCCTTTTTTTTCGCGGACCCATTGACTTTCAATGGGTCCGTGGAAAAATCGGAAAATGCACCGTTTTGCAGCCGAAGGCCGTGATCCGTGTATCCTGTCCGTCAAAAAAATATGACCTGTGCTATTTTTTTGACGGACAACGGTTCACGGACCCATTCAAGTCAATGGGTCCGTGAAAGCACACGGATGCACACAAGATTGGCATCCGTGTCCGTGGCCGTAGGTTGCTTTCATACAGACGGATCCGAAGATCCGTCTGCATAAAAGCTTTTTCTGATCTAAGTTTTCACTTCGTGAAAACTCATTTCCGACAGTATATTCTAACACAGAAGCGTTCCCATGGTGATGGGGACGCTTCTAGTTAGAATACACTGCAAACTTTGTACAAGACTGCCCCCTGCTGCCTGGCAGCACCCGATCTCTTACAGGGGGATATGATAGCACAATTAACCCCTTCAGGTGCGGCACCTAAAGGGGTTAATTGTACTATCATATTCTCCTGTAAGAGATCAGGGCTGCCGGGCAGCAGTGACAGTTCTTTAGCAATGCGCCGCACAGACCTTTCACTTACCAGTAGGAGGAGCTCCCGGCCGTTCAGACATCGCAGCAGCAAGCAGGTAAGTATGAATCTTCTACTGTTGTACTATTGCTAAGTAACCATGGCAACCAGGACTGCAGTAGCGTCCTGGTTGCCATGGTTACCGATCGGAGCCCCAGCGATTAAACTGGGACTCCGATCGGAACTCCGCTGCCACCAATGATATGGGGGGTGAAATGGGAGGCCGCACACTGCCACCAATGTTGTTACTGCTATAGAGGGAGGGGGGGGGGGGGGGGGCCAATGGTGGTTGGCACACTGTGCCACCAACGATTTAATACAAGGAAGGGAGGGAGGGGGGCCACCAACGATTTCTAACATTAGAGGGAGGAAGGGGGGGCCCGATGGGGGGCGCACACTGTGCCACCAACGATATTCAAACTGGGGAGGGGGGGGGGGGGGGGGGTCTGCCCCCTGCTGCCTGGCAGCCCTGATCTCTTACAGGGGAATATGATAGTACAATTAACCCCTTTAGGTGCCGCACCTGAAGGGGTTAATTGTGCTATCATATCCCCCTGTAAGAGATCGGGTGCTGCCAGGCAGCAGGGGGCAGTCTTGTACAAAGTTTGTAGTGTATTCTAACCTGAAGCGTCCCCATCACCATGGGAACGCCTCTGTGTTAGAATATACTGTCGGATCTGAGGTTCACGAAGTAGCTCATATCCGACAGTATATTCTAACAGAGGCGTTCCCATGGTGATGGGGACGCTTCAAGTTAAAATATACCATCGGATTGGAGAAAACTCCAATCCGATGGTATAAAAGAACTCCAGACTTTACATTGAAAGTCAATGGGGACGGATCCGTTTGAAATGGCACCATATTGTGTCAACGTCAAACGGATCCGTCCCCATTGACTTGCATTGTAATTCAGGACGGATCCGTTTGGCTCTGCACGGCCAGGCGGACACCAAAACGACTTTCTTCATGTCCGTGGATCCTCCAAAAATCAAGGAAGACCCACAGACGAAAAAACGGTCACGGATCACGGACCCCATTTTTGCAGACCTTAAAAAAAAACGGTCGTGTGCATGAGGCCTTAGTCGTAGCTTCCGCTAACAGAAGGAGTCTGTCAAGTGTGTAGCGGCCATGCTGTGGTACTGCAGCCCAGCTCCTGTTCACTTAAAGGGGTTCTGCACTTTGTTTAAACTGATGATCTATCTGGATAGATCATCAGCTGCTGATAGACGGGGGTCCGACACCCAGGACCCCCCGATCAGCTGTTTGAGAAGGCGGCAGCAGCGCCACGGCCTTCTCACTGTTTACCGCTGACCCAGTGATGTCACGACTAGTATCAACTGTCCTGGGTGGAGCTAAGCTCCATTCAAATGGACAGAGCTGATCAGCAGGGGTCCCAGGTGTCAGACCCCTGCCAATCAGATGCTGATTATCTATACAGAGGATAGATAATCAGTTTAGACAAACTGCAGAACCCCTTTAAATAGGAGCAGCGCAGCAGGGGCCCGGCCCGGCCCGGCCCGGCCACTACACAGTGGATGGAGCCTTCTGCTCCCAGCCCCGTCCACTGTATAGTTTCCCGCTTCATGGGCTGGCCAAAACAGCCGACTAGTTGTATGTTGCCAGGTATACAGCCTATTTCAATTATATTAACAGTAAAACATCCTGCACAGTTGGGGTCCACAGGACCCATCAGCAAGTGCTCCTTACACTTTTCCATGTAAGAGTAATGTATTAGAAATCAGTCACAAACCACCACAGAATGGGATTTATTGCATCAGTTATGACACCATTTTGCAATTTTCAGTTTCAATTTTAAGCAGATTTTTGGTGTTGTACAATATTCCAGGGCGTGTAAGGCTGTGGACAAGCAATGCACAAAGTCACGTAATTCGTCTACAAGAGGATCGAGGATAAGGAGGTTTGTTTGTGGGAAGATACGATAGGTATTTGCTCACTACAACATAATCACATATTGCACCAGTGTGTAAGGAGGGCGGATGTGAGGTCACAGTTCTTTGGACTGGCTTTTGGTATGGTTATCATAGCTTATTGTATCCTTACTGCATGTGAGAGAAGCCATATACAACAGCCCAACTGTTCATAAAATAAATATATATTTTTAACTGGTCTGATTGATTATAGTCAAGACCTGCACTTTCCCAGTACCGCAGCACAGTCACAAGACAACAAAATGTAGTAAAAAAAATGGACATGCTGCTGCGCGCCAGTCTGAATAACCATAAGAGGTCTTCAAGAAGGGGAAAAAAAGCTATACTCCACCACTGCTGCCATTCAAACACTGCTGTGGGCACCAGCTAAGCCATTGGTTGCAGGATATCTATTTGAGGGATATTTGCAGCCCTCGGCTCTCTCTGTAAACGAGGCAGTAAGAAGGATTAAGAACTTGCACACTGACCTGGACCAGAAGCGCGGTCCGAACCTCATATATTGTACCATAGTAGTTACCCACCTCGGTCAGCGATTTGCTATATGGTCCTTTCCTGGCATTTCTAGCATATGAAACCAAGACATTGAGGGCAGCAGGGAATGGCAGCAATCAGGATAAGTTCTTTTTAACCCTAAGTGGGTTATAAATAACGTCATGGAAAAACACTTTAAGCCCATTGTTGTAGTGGTCATATGGTAAGCCCTAGGATAACAGAAAACCTTGAAGGGGTCGCCGAGCCATACTCTGAGATGTAACAAGGTCCCGACACTATCATGCATGGGTCCCAATTAATGGGATCTGTGCATGATCCTTGTGCCTCACTACATCAGAGAGAAGTAAAGCTCAATTTTACCGATAAGAATTCACATAGTGGCAGTTATGATTTCCTGCTGAGTTTTACTACATCTCCCAGCATGCACTTCACCGAGTGCTGCAGTTAGCTGCCAAACCTTTAGAAGAAAGATGCCAATGAGAAGTTCTACCCAAGTGATTTTTTGTTTGAATGCATTTTTCTCACCATTCCGTAGGATCAGACAGGATATTGTGTTGCATGTATGTAACCTATTTCTCCCTGCATTATTTTGTTCAATTTAAAGCCATGAAAAGACAAAAAAAATTAAAACACAAACACAATTCTAATGACACTGGTTACTGCCGTTCTGGGCCTCAGATTACTGGATCTTGGTGACCGCTTCATAGATAGACTGGGCCACGTAGTCCAGGTTCTTCGTCGTCAGCCCACACATGTTGATCCGTCCACTTGCCATCAGATAAATATGCTTTTCTTTTATGAGGTATTCAACTTGCTTTGCTGCAAGAAAAAAAAAAAAAAAAAAAAAAAAAAAAAATGTAACCATCAGGCAGAGTCAAACATTACTCAGAAGTACCTCTGTATGTACACAGCTAGAAGTAATACGGATACACTACGTTATGCCTGGTGCTGAGGGCGGAGAGAGTCCATCTGTCATGCCCCACAATTAAGACCCTCCATTAGACATAACACATACTATCACTTCCCCGTCCCTTCAGCTTGAACTGTTATACCGTTAAAAAAGATAAAAAAAAATTACCACCTATCCGCAATATAACAGTGTGTTCCCAGTGTGAATGTAGCACCAGTCGAGCACGTGCACTGCCTTTACTTTCAAAGTCTATGGGACTGCCTAAGAAAAGCAGAATGCAGCACTCCGCCATCTCCGGCAGTCCAACACAGAAGAGCAGAGCAGCAGCGGGCAGGCTTAACCGCCGGTCCATTCAAATGGGAGACACAGGACCTATTGTGAATGTACTGATCCTCTAAAAGATGGTATCTGTCATTAGAATACTGCCTGTGATAAGGTGATTGCAGAGAATTTTTATCTAGAACCAGAGGTGTCAGCCTATTGCAAGTGGTCAGGGTGAAAATTGAAAGATTCCCTTTTTTTATTTTATAAATATAGATAAAAAGGTGGAAAAATCAGAAAAGCACCAGTTAACATATAATCTCGATTTAAAGGGTTTCTACCACCAGATTTGGTCCTATTTAGCTGACTGACACTAGCGATGTGCTAGTGTCAGCAGTCCATAACAGTGTTCTTATCATCTGTCTGCTGCCGTTCACCTTAAAAAAAACATACTTTTATAGATATGCTAATGAGCCCCTAGGTGCTATGTGGGCGTCATTAGCACCTAGAGGGCTCCGTCCACTAACCATTTCAGCCGCCCATCGTGTCCCTCCAGCCCGCCCCGCTCCTGTTGATTGACGTGAAACTTCTCAGTATCTCGTACCAATTCCCGCGCCTGCGCCGTGCGCTTCTGTATTCTCCCGGTGCCAGCTTCCTCACTACGCCTGCGCCAACTACGTTACAGTGAGGAAGCCGGCACCAGGAGCGCGGCATTCACTCACTGCGCCGAATACAGAAGCGCACGGCGCAGGCGCCGGGAATTGGTACGAGATACTGAGAAGTTTCACGTCAATCAACAGGAGCGGGGCGGGCTGGAGGGACGCGATGGACGGCTGAAATGGTTAGTGGACGGAGCGCTCTAGATCAGTGATGGTGAACCTTTTTAAGACCGAGTGCCCAAACTGCAACCCAAAACCCACTTATTTATCGTATAGTGCCAACACAGCAATTTACCCTGAATACAAGAGTCCAGTATAGTATATCTTCCATGTACTTTATCATTTAGCTATAATAGCCTGCCTAAATTCAATGCGCTGCATGTGCCGTTCATAGTGCGCCCTGCGCTGATGAATGGCAGGAAAAGTCTAAGGCATATTGGTACACCATAGACTTTTTCCAGGGTGTGGGTGCCCACAGAGAGGGCTCTGAGTGCCACCTCTGGCACCGTGCCATAGGTTTGCCAACACTGCTCTAGGTGCTAATGACGCCCACATAGCACATAGGGGCTCATTAGCATATCTATAAAAGTACGTTTTTAAGGTGAACGGCAGCAGACAGATGATACGTAAGAACACTGTTATGGACTGCTGACACTAGCACATCGCTAGTGTCAGTCAGCCAAATAGCACCAAATCTGGTGGTAGAAACCCTTTAAAGGATAGGCCATCAATATCAGGCCGAAAGGGGTCCGACGCCCTGTGCACATCTGTCGATCTATTCTGCAGTACTTCTGGGAGCAGAACTGCACATCACACCCTGCACCTCTGTCAGACATTGAGGCCCTATCCGAAGATAGGCCATTAATATCAAGATATGTCATTTTCTAATAACATATTCCATTTAAAATGGCAAATACTTACGATTGAGGCCAGTAAAGCTGAACATTCCTATCTGCTCCACAATATGTTTCCAAGTTCCAGGTGTATTAAGAGCCTCCAATCTGGATTTTAGTTCTGCTCGCATTAAGAGGAACCCGATCGGCCATAGTCTTCACATTGTCTCTCCTAAATAGTCAAAGGACAAACACCAAAAGCTGAAAATAAACACTATAGCATTTAAAGGGCTGCAGAATGTCATACACCTATAAAGATCTATGGAGGGTCTCGGTGATCCCAATAAAGTCCACTATAGTTAGCCCAGAAAAGCTCACAACATGGATACTGAGAAGTATTAAATTAGACTAAAGGTAGGTCCGTCCGAGGTGGACCAATAAAGTGATAGGAAGAGAGAAGATGATCTGGAAAAGAGACTGTAGTAGGGGGTGGGGCAGATATAAGACAGGTTGTCATAGGCAGATTCATTCTTGATAAGAGCTTCTTACCATTCATCAAAAAGTTCAGGGGTGGTCAGAGTGGTGGCAACAATGCGAGCGCCTTGTGACGGAGGATTTGACCAGGTTGTACGCACAATCTTTTCCATTTGAGAGAGGACACGGGCAACATTATCACTGTCTTTACCTACAACGGTCAAGTTACCAACTCTTTCATCTAGGAGAGGGGGGGGGGGGGGGAAGAAAAATCTATAATTAATATTGATGTTCAGTATGTAATATATAAAGTTATACTACACAAAGGGGTTAACCCACAAGCCACAGGATAAGTGATTATGTCTGCTTTTTTTGCTACTAGCCATTTTTCACATCTTCACGATGGGAAAACTGCCATGAAGAAAATTGTTTGAAAAAAAATAATAGCTTCACCTGGGTGAAATTCTGGCCACTAGGACCCCTCACGTTCCCTAGCCCGACGTTTGGGAGATGACACTCAAACATTAATGGGAGTTACAGAGTGACCCAAAACCGCTTGTTCTCAGGATTGGTGGGGATCACAGCAGCCAGAACCTCAATGATAAAGGTTTTAATGACATAATATATTACGTCAGAGTTGTGCACCTTCAATGGCAGCAGCCCACGTGACCGGTACAGGACCTGGTGCTGAACTCCTTCTCTTCCTAACATGAAAACGCTGCCATTTTCAATGCAGCCACCACTTGGATGGAGCTCAGTGCAATGATTACAGCTTCCATTACAGTCAATGATAACTGTATAATTCCTTTGCACCAAGTCCCCCCCCCTCCCCCTTGTGGTGGCTTCAGGCAGTTCAATATATTATTTTAAGGGAAGCAGTGATAGAGCCGTTTGAGGGTGGGGCAGCAGTGTTCATACTAAGCTTTGCTATGAGGGCACCATCAGAGCAGTGTACGCCCCTGACGTTATAAAATACTTTTTAGGAAAACCCCAGTAATTATATAACCCGCTGTTCCAGCACTTACTGTATAAACCAAAGTTCTTAGAGAAAGACTGAGCGCAGAACAGCTCAAAGCCCTGAGCCACAAAGTATCGCACAGCCCAGGCGTCCTTGTCCAGGTTTCCAGAGGCAAATCCTTGATAGGCCGAGTCGAAGAATGGGAAGAGGAAGCGTCTCTGGAAGAGGCAGGAAAGACACACAGAGCGTCAGGTATACAGATTTTGGTAAATACTTGTATTTCCCATAAAATAAGAATCCTGAAGCATCTTTTCTTAGAATGTTGTTGTGCCATTCCTGTTAGGCCCCACGCACACATCCGTTGCCCGTAAAGCGGCCCGCACACAACGGCTCCGCAATACACGGGCACCGGCCATGTGCTCACCGCATCACTGATGCGGACGCATTCACTTGAATACTTCCGTGGGGCTTCTCTGTGCCTCTGCACTGCAAAAATAAAATAAAAAAATTAAAAATAGAATTTTTTTTTGTGGTGGGGACGGATCACAGACCCATTTAGGCTGAATGGGTCTGGATCAGTCGCGGGAGCAGCTCGGATGGTGCCCATGCATTGGGTACCACAAGTTGCGGTGACAAATGCACAGACCAGCTGAGCAACAGCCGTGTGCACGAGTCCTTATTCCTCCAGAAATTTTATGAACTACACTGTTCCAGATCCACCAGGACTTTTTGATGGCCATGTCTGGCCAATGTATGTGAAGCACAAAAATATCATGGAGGAAATGAATGTAATTGTGGAACAACTTGGTGTCCAAAAACACTGACTGTATCTGATCAGAGCTGACCGTGGTCGAGTTTGTAGGGTCAAATTCCACTGACAAAAGGTAAAGTAAGGACCAGCGGTGAACTTAATGCATACTTTTTCAGGAGGAATATCAGAAGAACAGTACAATACAGAGTTCTAATTTTACACCATAGATCTGTCCACCGTGAATCCTCCAGAAAATGAGGAGGTGTTAAATGCCAATTTTGGGTACAAAATGCTGCAAATTTGTATCAAAATCCATAAACACATGCCGCAGACAAATCTGTGGCATAAATGTGACAATTGTTCACTACATCACTAAACCTGATTGTAACAGATCAACATTGAGTGTCCTCAAAAGACATAAGATCTGAGAGGACATACCTTCATGACATCAGCAATCTGCTTCCACTCATCTTGTTTGGGGTCTGTTCCAGTGGGATTGTGTGCGCAGGCGTGCAGAACAAAGATGGAGTGCTCCGGAGCATTCTGGAGGGAACAGCACAAGCGATATCACCAAGAGACAACCAAGAAGTAGGTTTACACGGTGACAACCGATTTACACCATTAGTAATACGATCTCAAATAAATGCAGAAGAAAAAAAAAAAAAGAAAAAAAATTTCAAATTCTGTAAGAGTAATCTGAGGACCCATTCAGGACTCTTCAGACGAGAGATCAGGTACAAGAAGTGTATCTGCAGGACAAATTGTATTTTATCAGTGGCACCATTTGGGGGAGGGGGGGGGGGGGGGAGAGGAGGATGGGGAAAAAAAAAGAAAAACGGCAATGCTGCATTAGAATTTTCTTTACGGGGGGAGATTTGAACTACTTTATTCTGAGGTCTGTATGATTATAGAAATAAATCCCAGCTGTTGCAGTACAGCGTCAGGTGTAATATTCAGACGATACCCGCTGTGTATGGAGCGGGCACAGGATCTCTACCCACACCACACACTTATGGCGCTTGGAAATAGTTACGGATTCCGTTACCACGGACCATAATGCTATTCTATGACTGAATGCATAATGGAATGCCTTTAGAGGAATTCCGTCATAATAGAAGTCTAAGGACTGCAAAATGGATCAGTCCTGTCTCCGTTATGCAGGGGAGGACTATATTCTGCGTTTTTCACGCAACACTGGCCCCATAGAAGAGAATGTGGCTGCGTGAAAAACGCATCGCACCCGCAAGCAAGTGCAGATGCGATGCGTTTTCCACTGATGGTTTCTATGAGATGTTGTTTGTAAACATTCTGTTTTTTTATCACGCGCATCAAAAACACATCAATGCGCATTTCACCCGCGCGGATAAAAAACAACCACTGAACGCAATCTCAGACAAAACTGACTGCAATTGCTTGCGAAGTGGTGCGAGTTTTCCAGAACGCATCCAGACCTAATCCGGATCGTTTGTGTGAAAGGGGCCTAAAAATAAAAACCCAGCCCAGGCTCACCTCTAAGTCTTCCAGGAGTCCCTTGAGGTCAAGCCCTCGGTTAGCAGCATCCCAGTAACGGTAACTTCGGATATCTTTAAAGCCGGCATCAAGAAATACGGCGTTGTGGTTCTCTGTAGCCGGAAATGAAAAGGGCGAGCTTCAGCAATGAGAACCAAGAAATCACAGGACAAACCCAGAGACCCGGACCTCCCGCTGCTCTCACCACGGGGGTCTATAGGGATAGAGGATTTGTGCAGAAGAATTGCAGATGGATACGATGCAGAAGTAGTAATGTCAGGTGAAAGACTCGAGTATACTTTACCCTTTCATGACCGGGCATATTTGGGGCCTTCTTCTCTAGAGCAAAAAGGAGATTTTTGTGAAACTCACCTGTAAAATCTTTTTCTCGTCTTTTCCATTGGGGGACACAGACCATGGGTATAGCTTAGAGGTATTAGTAGGAGGGACACTATGCAAATGAAAGAGCTCCTCCTCCTCGGGCTATACCCCCAGACTCCACCAGGAGGAACTCAGGCGTTGCACAAGCAGTAGGAGAAGGAGCAAGAAAAAATCATGGAAACCATCGGACCAAGCCATAAGGTCCAACCAGAAACAGAAAAACTGAACTAAAGACCCCTCCTGCAACAGGAATAATGGGTGGGAGCTGTGTCCCCCAATGGAAAAGACGAGAAAAAGATTTTACAGGTGAGTTTCACAAAAATCTCCTTTTCTCGTGCTTTTTTCCATTGGGGGACACAGACCATGGGACGTCCAAAAGCAGTCCATGGGGTGGGAAAAAATATCAGCACCGCCAGGAGGAACGCCCCAACGGTCAAACAGGAACCACAGCCTGCAAAACCCTGCGGCCAAAGCCGCATCAGCCAAAGCCAGTGAATGCAACTGACAAAAATTTGCAAAGGTATGCAAGGACGACCAGGTGGCCGCCGTACACAGCTGAGACGCAGAGGCACGACTGCGTCTTGCCCAGGAAGCCCCCTCCGCCCCAATGGAGTGAGCGGCAATTCTAGCCGGGGGAACTCCACCACAAGCGTGACAAGCCGCGGAAAAAGCCAAGCAGATCCAGAGCGCCAAGAACGGCGGACGGAAGCAGTAGCCGCGAGACACACCTTCAGGACCCGTACAACATCCAGGGAATGCAGAGTGCGTTCCTTGGGGTTAGCCGGAGAAGGACAAAAGGAAGGCAGGACAAGATCCTCATCAAGGCGGAAGGGAGAGACCACCCTGGGCAAAAAGAAGGGGACTGGACGGAGCACAACTTAATCCTGGAGGAAACCATTAAGGCTCCTGACAGGAAAGAGCGGCCAGCTTCGACACCAGTCTGACCTAAAAGCTCGTGATGGGACGTGAACTCACAGCCACTGCATAATAGCCCAGAACTTTAATCACTACGCTATGTAGCTGTATCAGAAGCTATGGTCACAAGGAAGTCCAGATGAGAACAGTCAGAGAGACCCTCCTCAAAGGCTCGAAGGGAGCCGACTGCAGAGCGCGCAGAACCAAATTGAGATCCCAAGGAGACAAAGGGGGAACATACGGGGAACCGAATGCGCCACCCCCGAAGAAAGGTCACCACCGGACCCTTAAGAGCAAGGGACCTCTGACGGCCCGCGCCGAAACCTGACCTTACAGGGAACTAAGCGACAGTCCCTGCACAAGCCCAGACTGAAGAAAAGACAGTACCATCAAGATGGAAAACCGAAGGGGAGGGAACCCCGAACCCTCAAAAAAGGATAGGAAGGCCATCCAGGTACGATGGTAAATCCGGGAGGAAGAAGACTTCCCCGGACTGATCATGGTCCTAACCACTGAATCCGAGAACCCCATCTTTATCAGGATGGCGGTTTCAACAGTCACGCCGGTAAACGAAGAGACCGCAAATTCCGGTGGAAGAACGGGCCCTGAGACAGTAAGTCCTGTCCGTCGGGAAGAGGCCATGGGGCGTCCGCCAGCAACCGAGCCACGTCCCAAAAACCACGCGCGGCGAGGCCACTCTGGGGTGATGAGAACGGTCGGAGTCCCTTCCGCCTCGAACTGGCGTAGACCCTTTGGTAGGAGAGGAAAACAGAGGAGGCTGAAGTCCTGCCACGGAGACACCTGCGCATCCATCCGTACGCCTCCGGACCTCGGGCGCGAGCCAGGACCACTGGGATCTTGTTGTTGAACCCGGACGCCATTAAGTCCACATCCGGACGGTCCCATCTGTGGCAGATTTCTTCGAACCCTTCTGGATGCAGAGACCACTCGCTTGGATCCACCGTGTTGTGGCTTAGAAAGTCCGCTGTCCAGTTGTCCATTCCTGGAATGCAAACTGCTGACAACACCGGAACGTGAGTCTCCGCCCACGTCAGAATTCACTTCACCTCCTGCATCACCATCCGGCTGCGGGTCCCGTCCTGATGGTCGATATAGGCCACGGCCGCGGCATTGCCCGTTTGAACCCGCACTGGGAGGCCCGCAAGGAGAGAGGTCCAATAGGAGAGAGAGAGCGGAAAAAATCGCCCTCAATTCCAGAAAGTTGATTGGAAGGCGAGACTCTGCCGCCGGCCAAATTCCTTGAACCGTGCGAGACTGGAAAACGCCCCCCCAACCCAGGATGCTGGCATCGGTGGCGGCGATCGCCCAGGAGAATGCGAGAAAGGAACTCCCCGACCTCAGGTTCTTTGGGAACAGCCACCAAGGGAGAACTGCCCGAACCCGCTGAAAGGTAAAGGATCTCCTGTTGCGCCAGGCGAGTGTGAAACTGGGCATATGGAAAGGCCTCGAAAGAGGCTACCATAAGACCCAGGACCTGCAAGTATTCCCGAATGGAGAGGCACGGGGAGCGCAGCAGATGCGACACTGCCCCCTGGACCTGGGAGGACTTGAAGGCTGGTAGAATACTTTGGCAGCCGAGGTGTCCAAAATCACCCTCCGGAAGGAGAGCCTCTGGGACGGGAAGAGGCAGGAGTTTGGGAAAGTTACCAGGCAGCCGAACCGTTCCAGGGTCTGAACAGTGATCCGGACGCTGTCTGTGGTCTGCGGTAGAGAGGGGGGCCTCTATCCGGATATCGTCCCGACAGGGCAGCAAAGGAATGCCCCTGGTACGAAGAAGCGCCATGAGCGGTCCAGGACCGTGGCAAGGACCCGCGGGGTGGTCGCCAACCCGAAGGAAGGGCGACAAACTGACAGTGTCGACCCATAATGGCGAAGCGCAGGAATCGATGGTGGGATTCCGCAATCGGGACATGTGATAGGCCTAGGAGCAGCAGGGCGGGCTGACTGGGCCCTCTAGTGCCGGGAAGGCTGGTGCAAAGGAAGGCCTCTTTGCGGGCGACCTGAGACCCCCGGCGGAGGAAGCAGGCGACGGCCTACCAGATGAGAAACGGCAAAAGGCATGCAGAGACGAACTCGTCCAGCTGATCCCCACAAAGCCTGGAAACCCCAAAGGGGAGATTAGCAAGGGAACGCTTGGTGGAGGCGTCAGCGTCCCACACCTTCAATCAGATCTCTTCGCGCTGAGTGACAGAGATGGCCAACCTGCGGGCAAAGAGGGAAACAATGTCCCTAGAAGCTTCGCAAAGAATGTTAGAAGCCTGAGACATCTGGAGAACCAACTCCAGTGTGTTAGTAGCCGCATCTCGTACCGCCAGTTCCTGGTGGTGGTGTTGTAACCACACCGAGAGAGCACTGGCTACCCCTGCTGAGTGAAAGGTAGGTCACAGGGACGCGCTGCCAGCGAAAAAAGGACCTGGAAGAGAGTCTATGCGTCTGTCTACAGCATCCTGGAAAGAGGAACTGACTAAGACAGGAAGGGCCACATAATTGGCTAATCCGGCCACCGGAGGATCCACCTTAGGGGGAGGAGACACCTCTCCTCGCCGTCAGCAGGGAAAGGAAAGTATATTCATGCGCTGGGTGGTCGAGAACCTTATTAAGACCACCCCAGGCCCTGGACATGACCGCGGAAAAATCCCTCATGGACCGGGAACATGGTAGTCTCCGACTGCCTGGACGGAAAAAGGGGGAACTCCTGACCAGTGGAAGGAGGAGAATCCCCTTGGAGAATAAAGGTGTCTCGGACAGTCACCACTAAGTCAGCCACCCTGGTGGAGAGCTTAGGCGAGGGGTCCCGCTCCATGACCTAATCAGAGCCGGAAATTCTCCTTCAGACTTGCGCTCCCTAAGGGAGGGGAGAGTCGCCCGAACGCGCCTCTAGACGAGGGGGGGGGGGGGGGGGGGGGGAGAGCCAGAGCCATCCGAGGAGGGATGCTGCTGCTCACGCTCCCTGTTAGTATTCGGGCGTCTTCTGTGGAAAAACACTTAGAGAGGTGGTTGGCGTCACAGGATTTGAAAATGCCCTATAGTCCAAAAAGGACGTGGCTCGTCCGAGCCGGATAATTCTCCTTCGGAGTACTCTCCCTAGGGAGGGGGAAGAGCAGTCCGCAAGCGCCACCGGCGAGGTGAGGGGGGTGGAGAGACAGAGACATCCGAGGTGGGATGCTGCCGCTCACGCTGCCTCTTCGTAGTCAGTCACCCACTGTGGGGACCACTGAGAGAGATGGAGTCGTTAGCGCCACAGGATTAAAGGACATGGTTGCCTTGGTGACTAAGACCAATTTAGCGGCCGCGCTGGACATGGCAGATGCCCAAGCGGGGACCGCAGGCCCCCAGGGACGTGGAGGAGGGGTGGAGGAGGGGGGTAAGGCAGGGATGCAGGTAATACTTATCTGCTCCTGCAGAACTTCTCCCTCGACTCCAGGACCAGCAGGGATGCACCTCTTCAGGCGTCTGACTCCTTGTCCAGGAGTGCAGTGTTCTGGTGGAGGGTGGCAGCAGGAGACCCAGTAGCTGGTGGGATACCGGAGCTGCAGGTCGAGCCCGGATCCACTTGTCTTCTTTGGGGGGCAATGGAGGCAGCCAGGCAGCGTCCAAGGACGGCAGCGGGCATTCCACGGGGGACCAGGAAGGCGCCATGCCGACCTGTGTCCCCATCTAGAATAATATAAACAATTTTTGAAGGCTGAAAGGGGCTTTCTCAGAAAGCCTGGACATGGGGCAACAGCAGCAGTACCACTGAGCTACCAGCTTGCCTGGCACAAAACGGAGTAGAGTGATGAGGAGCTGCACGGCCATGAGCAAACAGAGTCTCCGGTGTAAGGAGAGTCAGAGCGGCATGCCGAGGCTCCGCCTCCCCTAACGCGTCATTATGGCGCGAAAAAAGCGCGCGAAACTAAGCGCACGCACGAAAAATAAGCGCGCGCGCGAAAATATGCGCACGCGCGAAAATATGGCGCGCGCGAAAATTTGCGCGGGCGCGAAAATTTGCGCGGGCGCGAAAATTTGCGCGGGCGCGAAAATTTGCGCGGGCGCGAAAATTTGCGCGGGCGCGAAAATATGCGCGAAAATAAGCGCACCACGTGGAGGAGCGGCCTGCCGGCGGGCGCTAAGGGAGCGCAGCAGCCAAGGCCCGACGAGAGAAGCGCTGAAGCCCACAGTTTAAGGGGAAGAGATGCCAGTACTCCAGTGCCAAAATGAAGAAAGTGCCCCATCAGGATCCTTCTTCAAGCTCACCCAGGCAGCCACAGACAAATAGACACAGAGGGAGGGGGAGGGATTGTGCAACACTTATCTGCTCAGCATGCTCCCTCGATGTCCAGACCAGCAGGGATGCGCCTCTTCAGACTTCTGACTCCAATCCAGGAGAACAGTGCTCTGGAGGAGGGTAGGCAGCAGGCGTCCCAGCAGCTGGTGGGATGCCGGAGCTAACAGGTCGAGCCCGGATCCACTTATCTTCTTGGGGGGAAATGGAGGCAGCCAGGCAACGTCCCAAAGACGGCGGCGGGCACTCCACGGGGGACCAGGAAGGCGCCATGCCGACCTGTGTCCCCATCTAGAATAAAAATAACAAAAAGGAGTAGAATCAGAGAGTGTCAACCTCCTTCACCAGACACTAAGCAAAGACTGAGTTCCTCCTGGTGGAGTCTGGGGGTATAGCCCGAGGAGGAGGAGCTCTTTCATTTGCATAGTGTCCCTCCTACTAATACCTCTAAGCTATACCCATGGTCTGTGTCCCCCAATGGAAAAAAGCACGAGAAACTTCACCTCTGATAATGCTGCATTCTGTTTTAGTCAACCCCAATTTTTTGATATACAAAATATACGGGGCCCTTATTTTTTTTTCTTACTATTTTATAGCTTTTGGTTTTTGGGGGAAAAAGGTCACTTTTTCCTAATTATTCTCCCATGCAGACGGAACATGTGTACATTGTGTAACATATGATGCGGCTACAGCACCAAGAACAAAAACACGATTTTAGTTTTGCATTTTACCTTCAGTCTCTGTACACGGGTGATCATCATCAAGCACAGGATGTTTTTTAGTAAAAGGCACAAAGCCAGATAGCGCCAGGGTAGAACAGACAAACTAGCAGCCACGGGTAATTATTTCATGTTTAGGGAAAGTACTCATGTCTAAGGCACCTGATGCCCATGCCAAAACATGTTTATATCACACAATGTCCCAAACTCTGCATGTGGGTTTTGAGAAGTATGCACAGTCCTTTGATAAGGGGGGGGGGGGGGGGGGGGGGACTGCTGACAGACTCCCTTTAAATAAAATGCTGACAGCACTAGGTAGGGGCCGGGGAGAGCAGAAAAAAAACACGTTCTGTGAAGCTTTTATTACCAGGAGTAGTGTAAATATGAAGTTTTATCCTGCAAGGTTCTGCTCCTGCAAGTGCCTAAGAGGCGGAGCTTCACTGTGAAGCGCTCTCTGCATAGAGCCGCCCCTCTAATCTAAGTGACAGCCGCAGTCATCTCCTCGTTGGATGCTACTAGTCATACAGAGCAGGTGGGAGGGGCTGTGAAGCAGATCAATGCAGTGAGCACTGTACAGTGAAGCTCCACTTCCCGGGCACTTGCCAGAGCAGAACCTGGCAGAATAAAACTTTATATTCACACTACTATTGATAATAAAAGCTCCACAAATGGTATGTTTTTGTGCTGCTCTCCCCAGTCTGTACCTAGAACTGTCAATTTATTTAAAAGGGGGTCTATCAGCAGTTCAGCATGGACAAAAAAATAAAATAAAAAAAAACTGACAGATTTCTCATTTTATTCTCATTTATTTTTAAATTTCTCATTTTATTTTCACTAATGTTTTAAATTCCGCGTGTCTATGGCCACAAATAACGGTCTGTTTTGTTCCGTTATACATGACAGAAAAAAATAAAAGTCCCGTGCCAAAATCCACGTGTTACATGCAGACTGTCACGGATTTTACACTATGCATTGCAAAGGTTGAAATCCGCTGCAAAAATACACCAAAAAAGATCCTGTGGATTTAAATTCTACAACATATTTTCGGGTATGCATTTTTTTTCTGAAGAGTGGCCAAGATTCGGTAAAATCCCATCCACTTTGCGGGTACTGTAATATGTTACGGATTTCCAGACTGCAAATCTGGACAGAAAATCAGTAGCAATTCCACCATGTGTGAACATAGCCTTACACTGATAGGCAGCTTTCTATTAGGCACCTGACAAACCAGAATCTCAGTGGTGCTTCCTCAAGGTTCGTTTCATGTGCACTAAAGGGTCCTTATTAGGTAGTTCACCTAATATAATGGATATACATGTACACCACACACACACACACACACACCATATCTAAACTCGGTATGTCCACTAGCACTATATGCACAATGTGCAACACATCCTCACCCCAGGAAGGAGCTGAAATGTAGATGGGGGTTGCGGTATTATTGTTTCCATTGTACCAGCGCCTTAAAAACTCGCTCCGATGCGTAGTGCGCCGGTACCACCCAGAGACTGGACACCGCCTACCTTAAAAAATAAATGAAAAAGACAATTTTTATAATAAAGTAGAAATTAAAGCGTAGATTTTACTTTTTGAAAGAAAATGCATGTGTATAAAGTAACCATAAGCAGGCGGATCGTGACATCATGCATATTTATTTCAATAGGAAGGTAAGACATGTTTTTTTTACTTTTCTCTTTCCCCTCTTCACATTTCAGTGGCCATAACGTTTTCTTTATTGCACCGACATTGCCATCTAATGCCTTGTTTTATGCAGAGGAAACTGCATGGAAACTATTATGGTCGTGTTTTTTCTTTTATGTAATGTAAGAAAGAACAAGAAAGTAAAAAAAAATTGTGTTTTTTGTCATGTTTTTTTTCTTTTAATCCTATTCACGAATTGTAGTTTTACGAGTTTAATTAAACCTTACAATGCATTTAGCAAACTCCTGTATGCGACTAGATGATGATCTGTGACACTA